>NW_020185321.1:3596463-3632321 GCF_003031525.2 Neophocaena asiaeorientalis asiaeorientalis
GCCCCACACACCTTCTTGGTTAAACACACCAGCTACCGGGTCCACCTGGACTGCCACCACGTCCCCACCTGGAAGGCTCTCAGAAGGGCTGGGCTTTATCTTATCCAGAACCTTCTGAAAGACCTAAATTCCTCAGGGCACCCAGACAGGACCTTTGTGGCCTAAGGGCCAAGCAGCCCAGGTCAAGACAGGAAAGTCAATAGCTCCCCCCTTCTGTGAGCATCAGCTTCTCCTGCAAAATCTACAACACTATCTAGTCGTCCATGGGCTCAGCCGGAACAGAGAAAGGCAGCCTGGCCAGAGCCCCCAGGCACGCCGATGGCTGCAGTCATTCATTACAGCAGGGCAGCCCAGAATCAAGGTTTATAGAGACGTGCCCTTTGATTTCTCATGACATAAACCAACCCCTCAGAGAGAATGTTGGGCCCAGAGCCATCGCAGGTGGCTTCTCCCTGCAAGTTCAGCAAAAGCAGCACCCATAAAACATCCCCAACTGGTTTCTGCTGGAGCTTTTGCTAACTGGCACCCGGAATCTAAAAGGCAAAAGCCAGGTCGTCCCCAAGTCCAAGTATAAATAAGGCACACTTTATTGCATGCAGCCAAGGGCACAGGCAACGCCCGGGGAAGACCGCAGGGGTTGGCAGACAAAGGCTCCAGGGTATCAAAGAGACACACAGAACAAGCTCCAGCCCCCATGGGCCAGCCCACCCCCTGCCAACAGCCAGAGCCCAGGAAACGGCCAGTGACCAGCCCCCGCGGGAGGTGTGATACCACTGCTCCGAAACTCTCTCCTGTCCCTCAAATCAGTACTGAGTCAGCCCCTCCTTTGACCTCAATGGCCACCTGCAGGGTTCTCACCCAAGGGATTCACGCACAGTGTTCAGGGAGTCCACCTACTTGGATGGGAAAAAAAATTATATCTTTAGTTTTTCTAACCTCACCTTTAACATTTTCTTCAATTATTAATGTAAGCAACAAACCACACCAGTATCGGCAGTGTGTGAGTCTGTCACCAACAGAAATCAGAGGTATTTTCATGTCACCTTACTGATGTCACGGTACCTCAAAATACCACTTTTACCCGTCACTACTTCAACACTAAGGTGGTTCTTAGACCTGCTGCTTTTATTATTTTTTATTTTTTTATTTTTTTTATTATTTAATGTATAAAGAAGCATATACTACTATACCACGAATTTATTTCCTAACATCTTTATAATTGTATTTCCATATAATTGGTTTTCCCTGTAATCCTCTGTATTTTATTTCATCATGCTGAGTCTTGTATAGGTCTCACGGATGCCCATGGGGTCCACAGCACAGACAAGGACAAGATCCCTGCACTAGGATGTGACACCACTTCTGGATGGGGCCATGCTGCTAAGCTTCTGGCAAGAGAGGCCAGTCAAGGACCACCTGCTTCCTTGGCCACAGCCTCCAGCTCAGGCCAGGCACCGAGCCCACCGAGCCCTCCGGCTGCCTGTCAGCAGGGCCAGACCACTCACCCTGGCTGGAGGGGCCTCAAGGCAGCTGGTCAGCTTCTCCCACCCTGCCTACCTTTCTCCTGAGGAGGGTCGGGGGGCTAAGCACACACAGGGACCTGTGAGAAGTCAGACCAGGCCTGGGGAAGGGCACGGGAAGGCAAAGGGGCACTCAGTGGCCAGCCTGCCTCCCACAGACCCACCCCTCCCCCCAGCCCCCAAGGTCAACCCAATGCGTCTTCTCCAAGAGCACCAGGTTCATATCAGGGTGGGGACGGGCTCTGATCCAGAACCTGGCTCCTCCAGATACTTGCCCTCCAGAAATGCTGACTCCAGCGTGAACTATGACCCCACAGGCACACACCCAGGGCAGCTCACCTGCTGCTTACCACTGGGCAAAAGCCCTCTGGGCAGCAGCTCCCTGAGAGTCACTCAGTTAAAGAATTAAAGATACTCCTTCAGAGATATGGGGATATATGTTTATGTAGAGCCGATTCACTTTGTTATACAGCAGAAACTAACACACCACTGTAAAGCAGTTATACTCCAATAAAGGTGTTTTTAAAAAAAAAAAAAAGATACTCCTTCACCCTATTCAGAGTTCTGTTCCCACTCCCACCCACAGCTCCTTTCGTCAATCACTGAGGGCTCCGTGCAAAGCAGGATGGCAAGTTGGACTAGTGTAAAGTAAATCCTCCTCTCATTCTTTAGGCACCGTGTCACCCAGCACCAATCGCTGGGCGGCCACAGGGCCCTGGAGACACAAACTGAACCGGTCCCCGGGCTCCAAGGATGCCAGAGAGACATGAAGGGGAGCAACCTCTCACCCAACCGTGATGGGCAGGAGTGCAGATGTAGAAGAGCACCCTCCTGCCAGTGGGAAAAACCGGGATTCTCTGGAATATTGAGCAGGAAGCCTTGACTGGAGGTCAGGAGGGAGGGCGGTTAGGAAAGGCTTCTAGGAGGAGGAACCATCTGAGCTGAGTCTGCAAGTATGTGAACAATATGTCAGAGGATGAGGACTCTCCAGGGCCAGCCGGTGAGTGGGCAAAGGGAGGTGGAGAAAGGAAAAAGCCATGTGGGGGAGCCGATGCAGCAGGTCTGGCAACAGCAGAGAAGTCTCATCTCTGTCCATGGGAAGCTCGAGGCATGACTCAAGGAGAAGGCAGGGCTCCCTCCCACCAAGTGATATTGGATTAGGGGAGGGGGTGGAGACGACCTCACAGCAGACTCTCTGGGGGCTGTGGGACCCTCTGTCTCAAACTTGAAGTCCCTGCCCAGGCTGGTAGGACAGAGCAGGATCAGCCCTTAAACACCCCCCAGAAGAGCTTCTCAAGTTTCTAGTTGAATCTGAGATACTAGCTTAGGGCTTCCACTACTCCCCACATCACGTGGAGCACACTCCAAGCACCCGGGCCTCCCTGGGCCCAGGATCTGGAAGGACTCTACAGGCAACCAAGTGCAACTCCTGGGGAGCCTGTGGCTGTGACTTGATGGTATGGTGCCTCATTATGCCTGACACTCTGATCTGTCCTGTGTATGCAGCTGGGCACCGAGCTTTGCTGGAAACACACACGAAGCCTCTTCCACTTAAAGAGTCTGCTGGGCTCTAAGTGTCCAGCAGGGTAACCCATACCAGCCTGGGATAGCTCTTGCCAAGCAGATCCTGCCAATCTCTGGAAGCTACCTGCACCTGTCAGGTCTCCCTTCTGATTACACACCTCTCCAAGGCCTCTGTCACTCAGTGTTCCTGCTCCATGACCCAGAGAATCAGTTCTGCTATAAGGGCCCTCCTTCCAGGATTCAGCCAGCTCTAGACTCACGCCCATCCAATCACCAGCCTGGCTCCCTGTCTCTTCGGGAGAGCAGCAGACCTCAAGCCAGCATGGAGCCCTGAATCCAAATGCAGCCCCTGGAACTCCCTGTGACCACCTGGTGGCCCAGATATAGGGGTAACTGACCCACATCTGGGCACTGGCCTACACCTACTGCTCACTCTGCTCTTTAAGACAGGGTCACAGGGCTGCCCTGGTGGCGCAGTGGTTGAGAGTCCGCCTGCCGATGCAGGGGACGCGGGTTCGTGCCCCGGTCCGGGAGGATCCCACATGCCGCGGAGCGGCTGGGCCCGTGAGCCATGGCCGCTGAGCCTGCGCGTCCGGAGCCTGTGCTCCACAACGGGAGAGGCCACAGCAGTGAGAGGCCCGCGTACCGCAAAAAAAAACCAAAAAACAAGACAGGGTCACAGGCTGGGTTCAAGGATCTGGCCCTAGATTCCTTGACACTCATCTGGGACTTTGCAAGCATAGCTCTCTGCCTCAGGGGTGCTCAAGGACTAGCACAAATGTCATCCAGGGAGTGAAGCCTACCCACACTCTCCTCTGAGCTCAGAATCCATGCCCGTCAATGGCACACACCAAGACTAGAGGCATGACATCTACCCCACTGGCCCATGAACACGTAAGGGTAGGCCCAGTACTGTTCCTGGAATACAGAAGGTGCCTATTAAGTGTTTGACTTGCATGTCCTAAGCTCTCCCAACCTTGGAGTTCGGGGCCAGCTGAGGGGGCCATTTTCTGTTGCCACTCTCCCTACCTTCCAAAAAGAGAGATGCATTTAGTCCACCAGTTCCCCCATTCTGATCTCATTTCCAGCCTGGCATCTGGGGCACTGCCCTCTCTCTACCACTCCCCTTCCCAGCCCCCAGCATCTCCAGGCCCAAATGCCGCCCCCATAATTGGCCCTTGCCCTGAATTCATATATAGCCCAGGGGATAGTCATCTCAAAAGCAAATCTGAGCAGATTAAAAACCCTTGGAAGTTTCCAGTCCCTTAGGACAAAGTCTGGAAAAGCCAGCTGGGACACTGCCCTCCAGCACAGGGACACGCTCCACTGCCCCCCCGTCCCCAGTACACTCTGAACTCTCAACCTTTGTTCAGATGTTCCTTCAACAGGGACACTCCCCAACGCTTCAGCGAGCCCACCTGTCCACATTTCCTGCCACTAGGACCATTCACCATTCTTTCATTCAGCAGAATTTATGAAGCATCTACTGTGTGCAAGACATGTACTAACAAGGTCCAGGCGCAAACCAGACAAAGGCCCTGACCTCACACTTTAAATGGAGAGAAGACAAGAAACCAGTTGTCTCTTTTTTGTTGTTATGTACTATATAATTTACCAGGTGGTGATAAGAGTAGGACAGGTGCTTAGGGAAGTCTTCTCTGAGGAAGTTCCATCTGACCCTGAAGGAAGAGGAGAAGTGCCCCGCTAGGGAGGGGATTCCACGCCCATCTCAAACGCTGCCTCCTCCCGAGGGCCCCCAGGTCCCCAGCGCCCTGGCAACGCAGTCTTCCCATCTGAGGGTCGTGACCATGAATGTGCGCGTGGACCCCACCTCGGCTGCACAGTGGTGACTCCCCACGCGCGGGTGGGGCCTGAACGCCACTGCGGCCCCGAGGGAAGTGGGCAGTGGCCAGGGAGCTGACTCGGACGCGCTGGACGCCCAACCCGCGCGAAGAAGCGCGCTGCCCGCGGCCACACTGCACGCCCGGCGGGGACGCGGCCCTGCAACGGGGCTCTCAGCCACTGTCCAGCCGGGAGGCCCAAGCCCCCGCTCCGCGCCGCCATGCAAGGGCCGGGGACAGCAGCAGCACTCACCCGGTGGCCGCCGCCATGCTTGCCCGGCTCCAGCGTCACGGGAAGTGAGGCGTCAGCTGAGCCCCACCAGGTCCCACTTCGCGGGGCGGGGCTTGGGCGGGGCCTGGAGCCATTGCCCCTCCTCCTCTAGTGGAAAGGCTCCGCAGGACCCAGAGGGGCGGAGCCCTGAAGGAGGAGAAGATTCTATCTACTCGCCGGCCCCCGGCTGCAGGCTAGGGGCGGGACTCAGGTGGAGGCAGAGGCCTTTCCAGAAGAGGAGGGAACTTCCCCACGCAGTGGATACCTTGATTCTGCCCCTGACCTGGCGTCCCAGCCTGCCCAGGAGAAGGACACCTTGGAGAGGGAGCCGCTGACCCAGTCTAGGGACGGGGCAGAGGTGACAGCTGTTGCTTAAGAAGGGAAATGGCTGGAGCAAAGGCCGGGGCAATTGGAATAAACTAAAAGTTCAGTGTCCAGGAGGGGGGTGTGGGAGTGAGAGGTGCAGCCTCAGAGGTAAGCAAGGGTTAGATCTTGCACAGCCTTGAATATGGGGCTGGGGAGTTAGGTCTGTTGGACCCTTTCCAAGCTCCCTCAACTGCAGGATGGAGAAGGACCTGGGGACAGGGAGGCCAGTGAGGACGGCTGGGGAGAAGTGGGCACAGGGAGGGCACAGTTCAGGAGAACTGTGGGCATCCCCCTCTGCCCTGCTGGGTACTCTTGTTGGGAGCAGTGTCCTCCAGAAGTCTGGGGAGTGGGACAGGAAGGGTGGTGGTAAGTAGATGTTCCAGGGGAGCTCCCTGTGTTGCCGGTGCCTTAGAATAATAGTAATACTAACAGGTACGGGGCACTCAGTGTGCCCCAGTGCTTTACAAATGTCAGTTCACTGAATCCTCACAATAGCCCTGTGAGGTAGGCTCTGTCCTTAATGCCATTTTACAGATGAGGAAACCGAGGCCCAGAGAGGTAGGTAACTCACCTGAGTTCACACAGGGGCTGACCTCATGCAGTAGTGACTTGGTAGTGATTCACACTGGCTCAGTAAAGGAAGGGGCCCCAGGGCTGGTGGGAGAGGTTACCCCTTGCGTCCCAGCCCCCACGAGGGTTATGCAGATGTGTGTGGACAGGATGTGAGGCCCAGCACGTGCCCATGGGCTTCTTTACCCCACCCCCAGCTATGTCACAGCTGGAAGTAGCTTCTCTTTGAAGACCTTGGGTTTGGGAGTGCCTCTTGTTTCTTTGTCAGAACAAGGATGTGGGTCACCATGGCTGAGCTAGGGAGGCTCCAGGGACTCGGAGATGGAGAAGCAGCTGTTGTTTGTTCCCACAAAGCTGGGAAGAGAGCAGGCCCCTTAAGTAGGGGGAGGAATCAAACCAGAGCATAAGCAGGGTGGGTGACACAGCGTGCCTGCTTCAAGTCCTAGCACCATCCCTGGTTTACTCATCTGACGGGTGGGGGCTAATGGTATCGCCTCACGGGGCTGCTGTAGGGTTTCATGAGCAGACATCCAGGCACCTTTAGCCTGTGGCACAGCTAAAACGGCCAAAGCCATGAGGAGGAAGGTGGCACCTCCAGACAGCCCTTCCCACCTCCCTGACCAAGATAAGACCAAGGAGAGTTGATGGAAGAGGGAAACTCCATCCTTCCTCCCCCTTCCCACTTCCTCCAGGCAGGACCCCAGAGATGACCTGTCCACCCTCTTGCCAGTTTCCAGGGAGGAGAGCAGAGTTATAAGCCCCACACACCACTGCCCAGCCCATTGCCCTGAGAACTTGGACCCGCCCCCCACTTCCCATTAAGCAGTTTCCCACCTTCAGCTAAAGAGACTGGACACTTTTTAAAAATAACGAAGGGTGAGCAGAATGAGCTTCTCATGCTCTTTTTTTTTTTTTTTTTTTTTTGCGATACGCAGGCCTCTCACTGTTGTGGCCTCTCCCGTTGCGGAGCACAGGCTCCGGACGTGCAGGCTCAGCGGCCATGGCTCACGGGCCCAGCCGCTCCGCAGCATGTGGGATCTTCCCGGACCGGGGCACAAACCCATGTCCCCTGCATCGGCAGGCGGACTCTCAACCACTGCGCCACCAGGGAAGCCCCTCATGCTCTTTTGTGGAAGGAAATCCTGTCCCGGAGCTAATCACAGCCCCTCCACCATTTATTTTGATAAAAAATATGTGAAAATTAAGCCAACTGCCAGCTCTGCGTGTTTATTAATATGAAAAAGAAGTCATTATCCTAAACAGCCACAAGATAACAGGGGGAGGGCACCTACCAGCTGAGTGGAGCTCCCTTGTTCGTGGGCAGCGCTGGGGGGTGGGAGCGGCCTGCCCCTGATTCCTGCCCACCCTGGTCTGTCTGGATGGAGGGCTTGCCCTGCCAGTGAGCCTGGCACAGAGGGCTGCCCTGCTACTGCTCACGCCTCCCCATCAGAGGCTCTGGCAGGGCTGTCCCCACCCGCCCCCTGCCCCTGATCAGGGCTCTGGCAGGGGCTCCAGGAGAAGCAGCCTTGGGAGTGGGTGAAGATTACTCATGCAGGGCCGACCCTGAACGCTGCAGGAAGCCAGGAGGCAATTGGGAAAAGATTGATTTTAGAGAGTTGGAGCCAGAGAGTATAAATCAGCAAGGGAGAGCTCCAGCCAGCACACTCAGGCCTCACGCAGCGTCCCCTCTGAGGTCATAGACTGTTGGTTGAAACAGTCTCCCCTCATCGTGACCTACAAGTGGCTGAGAAGCGTTTGCACTCAGCCAGCCCAGTGGCCAGGGCATGACGACTCTCAGGAAGTGCCCTGCCCCAGCCAGACACCACAGAGAAACTTGGTCCCAGGAAGGCCTCTCCTTGGAGCTCCCGTGGCTCCCTTTGTCCCTGTGACACTGCCAGGTTTCCCTGCTCTGCCCGCACCGCTCGACCCGGGCACAAAGCTCTTGCAGCTCGATGGACCCTGCTGATGGCTGGCTGCCTGGAGACGGTTGGCCCAGAGGTGGCGACCGGCCAGACTCTGACTTGGGGCCTCGCAGGGGCGTCCCTGCAAGAGCAGGACACGGGCCCCTTCCATCTTCTGCTACATCCGAGGATGCTGGTCTGCCGGAAGGCTCTGTGTGACCACACTGGATGCCAGCTCTGCCCTTACTACCAAACTGTCTCACGTGCCAGTCTGGGAGGGGATGGGGCCCAGACCCTGCGCTGGAGGTCTGGGCTGAGGAGGAAGAGGGGCCCTCAGCATTGGCCCCAAGGAGCCCACCATCTGGGAGGGCCGAGAGCAGGGCTGTGTGACGAGTTGGGGGTTCCTGAGAGATTCTGTGCAGGAGAGCAGTGGGGTCCGAGCCCATATCTGGTGCAGGAGGTGCTGGCAAGAGGCTCTGTGCTAACTGCATGGGGGCACCAGCCTCGGTGGTGAAACCCACACAGGGCGGCATGTGGGGTTTTTGTGACTATTTGCTTCTGCTGACGAGAAGACTGGGCTCAGGAAACTAGCACCGAAGAGACTGAACAGAAGGAAGAGAAGGGTGCAGGCATGTGCCGGTGGGAGAGGGGAGATGGGGGAGGCATAGTCTAACCCAAGCTCTTCCCTAGTAGGGAAGGAAGGAGCGTGATAGAAATGAAATGCCCAGGAGACCACCTCTCCATCACGGATCTGGTGGATCCCAGCCCTCAGCCTTTGTAACATCAGCAGTAGCGGCAGCCATAGCTCTCTGACTCCTGGGGCCAGCCTGGCCTGCTCCTTCCTCCAGACCATGCCACAGCCGTCACCACCATCCCTCAGCACCCCCAGAGGAGCCCCACACCACGTCACACCCCTCCTGCCCTTCCTGGCCCCGCCCAGGCCTCCTGGGTATCCATCTTCCTGCAGGAAAGAGGCAGGCAGCAGCCAGGGGTGGGGGTGGGGGGTGCCTTCCCTAGGAAGCCCCATCACTGCCTCAAATGAAGTGGTCCCTGCTGAGCACTTTGCCAAGGTCTATGAGGCAGTTCAAGATGAGAAATGGAACGGTGCCTTCGGAAAGGCAAATCATTCCAACAGCACCTTAAAAACATCGAAGGAAACAAGCTCTTTGTGTGTGTGTGTGTGTCTGTGTGCGTGTGTGTGTGCGTGAAAATGGGAGTATATTGTTTTTCACTGTTTGGAAGACTGTTTTCTCATCTTGAAATCACAAGCTGTTTTCTTCCAGAGAGACTTATAAATACATCCAATTATCGACGTTCAATATAGGAAATAAAGTTCTGAAATGGTTTTCTTGCGCGCACGCGGAGTGGGCTGGCCAGGTTGCACAGGTGATAATTACTTTTATTTCTTCCGAGTCGTACCGGTGCCGAGTGGCTTGTCTGTCCACCTTTTATTGCGTTCACTTTTATTGCATTTCCCATGTTGTGTGGGGCTATTCCTTGGTGTAACTTTATTACCACCTTCCAAGATCTTGATAAAATGAATGAAATTCAGAAGTATGAGTGTTGGGTTCTGTGGCTTGTGTTCTGTGGCTTGTGTCCTGGAGAGAAATCTCCCTGGGGGATGGGCTCTCCCTCTGCCCCGCTCCAAGTTATTGAATGTCTCTGATGTTCCTATTGGCATTCACAACTGCCCCTCTTGTGGGTTTCCGTCAAGGGTGTCATTTTAAGGGGGATGCCTTCTGCCCTTCATGAAATCACCCACAGACTACGCCCCCAGCAGCCACCTAACCTGTCTGTGCCACCAGCAAGACTGGGGTCACCTGCGACTCCTCATTCCCCTGACCTCACATCTGTCCGCTTTTCCTCCTCCGTGCCCTGTCCCCTCCCCCAGCCATGTCCCCCACCTCTTCCTTCCTGAAGCCCCTTCCCACTTCCCCATGTCAACGCCAAGCCTCCGGGGCTGCCTGCCTGCAGTCTCTTCCCATTTTAAGCCCTATGCTCATCCGCGTTCTTTGTAACAAAGAGCCCCTGAGTCTGGTCATCCTCAAGTAGAGGATGTGTCAGGAGGGTGTTAGGAGGTACATCTGAAGGAGAGGCAGACTCAGAAAACAGAAGGGAACCAGGCAGGCTGGTAGCTAAGTGCACAGCCAGGCCACACCACACGCTGCTACCCTTAATTGTTGCCACTACCCCTACTGTTGGACATCACCTTGGACTGACACAGCATCCAGCATCCTGGCTTCACTCCCTGCATGGCCAAAGCCCTTGGCGGGCAGTGTAGCCACTGACAGAGCCGAAGCCTCACGCGCATGCTCTGGCCATCTTGTCCCTTTGGGCTTCTGCAGAGGGGAAGGAAGGGTTGGGAGCCCGGCATCTCACTAAATCCAATTCTCCTAACAGGTGGGGGTTAAGGTGCTGGGAGATACACACAAATCCCTGTGACACACAATATTGTGGGTACCAATTCGGGGTGCCAGCAACTCCCCCCAAATAAAACCTTGAAAAGGTCAACTTGGACAAACTAGTCCTGAGTATTGCAATCAAAAATTCTAGAAGGCAGCGATCTTCATCTCAGCACAAGTGTGAGTTTTGTTTCATGGTTTCTCTTTTCAGTTTACATGAGAGGATACGTCATCTTCATTTCTTTAGCTCTAAAGGTCTTACCTAGCCCTGCCTCCATATCATTGCCTAATAAATATCCCCAAGCACGAACAGCCTGTTAGAAATCGTGTGGTGGAGAAAGAAAAGAAGTGCATGGACTTCAGAATCAGAAGCCTGGGTCCCCTGACTTCTCTGGTCCTCACTTTTGCCGTTTGGAGCCAACAGGGTGCTTTTGCTCCCCCTAAGAGGCAGTTCTAAGGGGCAGAGGAGACCTTGAACACCAGGGCTCTTGGGGAACAGTTTAACACTATACAAATATAGCAGTGGTCACTTTCCTTATTATACTTATTATCCGAGAGCATGTACACGGAGGTTAGGAATGTGGATGCAGGAACCTAGATCCCATTCCTGGCTCTTTTACTTTACTCACTGTGTGGTGCTGGGCAAGTTACCCAACCTCTGTGAACCTCGGCTTCTGCCTTGGTAAAATGGGGCTGATGGGTCTCTGCTCAGAGGATTGTTGAAGAGCTTAGATGGGTGATCCCATGAGACCCTCAGCACAGCCCCTGGCTCAGAATGGCTGCCATACTTATTTCAGTGGTCATGTGAGAAGTAGAGACGGTAGAAAAGCACCAGGACCCTCATCCTCAAGGAGTGAAGGTGGGCGAGATGCCCCATGACGTCACTCTTAACCCTGCCCACCTACAGAACAACTTTGACACAGATGGGTGAGTCCATAGCCCCAAGCCAAGGTGGTCAGTGCTTATTCCCTTCAAGAGGACTGGCTGGCTCTTGGGGCTGCCTAGCCACCGCGAGCCAGCCCCGCTCCCTATACATGAGCTGGCAGTCCAGCCAAACACAGAGATGCTGAAGGGATGCAGGAAAACGGATGAGTGGGGAAGGCTGCAGAGAGGGCATCCCTGGCTGCACCCAGGGCTTTTGGCCCTGCCTATGAAGCCAGCAGGGCTCTGCTCGTAGGCATGGATTTGCACGTAGGGAAGAGGGGCTGCAAGGAGTTGTGTGAAGGTGGTCAGGGACACACGATAGATTGCAAAATCAGTCTCAAATTCTCCTCGCTGTGTCCATGCCCTTGCTCAGTGATGCTGCCGCCCCTCCCATCCAGAAGTACAGTCTATTTCACCAGCCCTTGAATCTGGATTGGCCAGGTGACTCACTTTGGATAATAAGACATTCACAAAAGCAAAGGCCTCGGAAAGGGCTCACCCACCGGGGCCGACCCTCCTGCCACTCTTGGGAGCCCTGCCACCGGATGAAGGTGCCCTAGTTAGCCTGCCAGAATGTAGCATGCCCGTTCGACAGCCTGCCAACCAGCAGACACACAGGCAAGGCTGGCTTGAACTATCAGCCTCCAGCCAACCCAAGGACTGAGTGCAGATCCACGAATGAGTCCAGCTGAGACCGGCCGTGCCGGCCCCAGCACCCCGAGCCGTGTAAACGGTTGTTCTGAGCCATTACGCTGGATGATTTTTTATGCCGGCTTATCACACGGGGCGGAGGGAGGAGAGCCTGAAACTAACACCCCGGAGGGGAGGCTGGGGACAGAGGCCGCAGGAGCTGCTTTCGCGTGGATCTCTGGGAGGTGCAGGGTCCCAGCAGCACCCGCTGTGGGGCCCTGGGGAGAGAGTGTGACCATCAACTCACCTCTACCTGGAGCACAGTCTGGCTGCCTGGACCGCGATTCTGCCCGGCACTGTGTGGTTGCACCGCCTTGGGGGCGTGGCAAGGCACCACCCTCACGTAGCTCTGTTTCTGCACGAGGGAGACGGGGCAGCGGTGGTGCAGAGACGTGGTGCCGCCAGCGGAGCTTTCTGGGCAGCCCACTTGAAGCACAGGAAGTGGGAGGACTCTGAGTTTCCTTAAGAATCCCTCTGGGGACCCCACCAGAAATACCTGAAAGAGACTTTTAAGGGGACTGGAGGGCCCCTGTAACAGAGATGGTGCTGGAGCCAATTAGATCCAAACGATTACGTCAGTGGCGCCTCGTGTGCACCTTGGGTACAGCAAAAGCCAGTGAGCCCGGCCTAGGAACTTGGCCTGCACTGTCACACCCCAAAGCAAGGCCAACGTGGGGCGCACACAGCATGGGGTTGTACCTGGGTAGCCTGGAGGGGTAGCTGAGAGGTGACAGTCAGCAGGGAGTTCACCCCAAGGCTAGCCTTGCTCAGACAGACCCAAACCTTGTGGGAGACCGAGCACAGAGCGTGAGGAGAGCCCTGCTCTTTCCAAAGCAAAGCACCTTCTCACCTAGATGGAGACAAGCATCCACTGCAGAGACGCCTGCCCAAGTCCAAGGCTTGGACTGTCCAAGCTGAGCGCCTGCCCCACTTCCAAGAGCTGGTCATGCTATCCGGGGCATCTTTTAAAAAGATTACTAGGTACCCAAGACGTTGCCGCCGCTGTGCTCAGTCCAGACAGTAGCACAGTCTCCGAATCAGATGCCGAGTTCACCGGCAACTTCAGGAGCCGGCAGGGGTCTCACTCGCTTCCCCATCCTGTCTGGACATTCTGTTCAAACAGTCTTTGGGAAAATTACAATTTTATTTCCAGAGCTCGGAGATCAATATTTAGGGCTTGAGGGAGAATTTAGTGAAAATCATCTCACAGTGGAAACGCCAGAAGCAGGAGCTTCGGCACATGCGGCTCCTCCCAGATCACGAATCCGCCCGCAGGACCAGCTGCTGGCCCAGCACGGGGCCTCCGTCAGCTTCCTCCAGGGGAGTCTGGGCGGCTGACCAGGGCAGCAGTGCCGGTCGTGGGTGGGCAGTCAGGCCTTCTTTATGGGGGGTCTGGGAGGAGAATGGACCTAGCGTCTGCCCCGGCCACCACCTCTGCTTGAGGGAGAAGGAGGCCTAAACTGGGATGAGAAGAGCTCCCAGAATCTTTGTGGATGCTCACGGAGCTCCGTCTGCAGAACTGGCTGCACGGAGAACCAGTTTTAACTTGGGATCTAGCAGACTCTGTCCCTTCTGTCACCAAGGGCACTTGCCATGTGAAGAGTAAGGGCCTCCTTCTAAGGAGGTCCAAGTCCCCTGGGGACGGCCCACCCAGCACAGGACAAGCTGCAGGCTCTCTCTGTGTTGTTGTTGGGGCCATGAGGGGTGGGACAGACATGTCACCCACACCTCAGAGATCTGGATTTGGTGGGCTGAGAGGCGACCCAGCCACGTAGATTCCTAGCCAACACGCTAGCCACCAGTAGTCTGTGGCGGGTCGGGGTTTATTGTGTGACAGCCACCCAAGGTAGCGAAACCTCTCTCGTGACCTCAGGTCACACGCATTCCTATGCTGGCCTGTCAGCTGCCTCTCCAGGGATGAGGCATGAGCGCTGGGCATCGATCCTGAGCTCATCACCCACACATTTATTCCCATCCTTCCTCCCATCGAGGGCCCTTTCACGCCCCACTTTCCAGTGAGGTCCCCTCCTCCTGCCCTTTCCACGGCCCAATCAGACAAGCTCACTGGTCTGGCCAAGGGACCCCTGGTGTCCACGGGGCCCCAGCCCCTGCTGGCTAAAGAGCCCATAGCCCATCACTCTCACCCCAAGATGGGCGTCGAGTAAAAGCGTGCCAAGACCAAAAGTTCTAAGGCTGTGGGAAAATAAATTGGAACTTCTACTTTGGCGAGTACCTTGGAAATAGCAATAAACCCCCCAAATTTAAACAAAGCCTTCTGACCTGTCATTGCAATTCTCATTATCTACCCTCAAGAAATCCTGCCTCATGCAAACGGGAGGCCACAAACCAGAAAGTTCACTGAAGAATTATTTGTGATAGCGAAAAACTAGAAGCAGTCTGCGCGTTCACCCACATGAGAAAACGTGTCTGCTCCTGCACTTGAGACCCGTTAAGAGGAATGTGCTAGATCTGCAGGTATCAACTTGGAGAACTCTCAACGACATTCCATTGAGTGAAAAGTTGAAGAGCGGTGCATACTGTATTATATCATTATGTTTATAAACCGATAAAACAATGCACAGTTCTATGAATTCTCTGCAGACACGTGTATATGTTGTAAAAGTGCTTAAAAGGTCTGGAGGAAGATAAACCAGGGATGTCTTCAGGGATGAGGGAGGGAATTATGAGACAACTTGGAGGGACTATACCTTTATCTAATGGCCGAATGTTTTTTTTTTTTTAAGGAGAATATATTCAGGCATTTGTGTAATTAAAAAATAAATAAAACCACTGTAAAAGGAAAAAAAAAACCTCTGTCTCGGGAATGCCCTGCAGCCTATGGGGCTCCTTTGAAAACTGGGGAGCTTGCTTTCATCTGGGGCCCTGGAATCTGTTGGAGCTACCACGGATGCCCTCTGCACCTCCTACTCTGTCCAAGAGGGGAGGTTGTTTGGTTTGTGACTTTTTTTTTTAATTGACATACAGTTGATTTACAACGGTGTGCTAATTTCTGCTGTACAGCAAAGTGACTCAGTTATACACACATATATGCATTCTTTTTTTATATTCTTTTCCATTATGGTTTATCCCAGGAGATTGGATATAGTTCCCTGTGCTATACAGCAGGACCTTGTTGTTTATCCATTCTAAATGTAATAGTTTGCATCTACTAACCCCCAAGCTCCCAGTTCATCCCTTTCCCTCCCCCACTCCCACCCTGGGCAACCACAAGTCTGCTCTCTATGCCCGTGAGTTTGTTTCTGTTTTGTAGATAGGTCCATTTGTGACATACTTTAGATTCCACATACAAGTGATATCATATGGTATCTGTCTTTCTCTTTCTGACTTAATTCACTTTGTATGACAATCTCTAGTTGCATCCATGTTGCTGCAAATGGCATTATTTTGTTCTTTCTTATGGCTGAGTAATATTCCACTGTATATATGTACCACATCTTCTTTATCCATTCATCTGTTGTTGGACATTTAGGTTGTTTCCATGTGTTGGCTATTCTGAATAGAGCTGCTATGAACAGAGGGGTCATGTATCTTTTTGAATAATAGTTTTGTCTGGGTATATGCCCAGGAGTGGGACTGCTGGATCATATGGTAGTCCTATTTTTAGTTTTCTGAGGAACCTCCATACTGTTTTCCATAGTGGCTGCACCAACTTACATTCCCAGGTTGGTTTGTGCTTTGCAGGAAAAGGTCTGGTTATTATTGACAAGGATCACAGACAGAGGACTGCAGGGCAGTGCCAAGAGGACAGTTGGGAAGTTGGGGCCATTCGGTAGGGGGACGACCCTGGCTCACGGGAGCCCAGACCGTGTGGCCAACCCCATCTCCCCACCCCCTGACTCCCAACTCCCCATCCCTACCTCCCAACTCTGCCTCTCCCCACTATTGACCCCCATTTCCGAACCTCCAGTCCCAGAGCCCTGACCCCCGAGCCCCGGTCCGCACACCCACCACAGCCTGCTCCCCAGGCCTTTCTCCCCTCCCCTGACCCTTGCCTCCCCCCTCGCCGGGGCCTGCTGGCTCCCCCCACCCAGAGCAGCAATCCCTCTCCTGCTCTCCGTTCTATGTTCTGGTGAGAAATGGGGGCCAGTCCCTCCCCAGTGCGGGGCCTACCAGTGAGAGAAAAATGGTGCTTTTGGATTTTACTCATCAAGGAAAGTAATACCCCCCTCACCCTCCCCAGGATTTGCAAAACAGTGCTCAGCCCTTCCTCCCTTCTGATTTCTGCCTCCTCTGTGGTTTCCATGGATTCAGAGATTGCTCCCAGCACCTGAGCCCGGAGTGAGGGGGAGGGAAGTGAGGGAAGTGGCCCAGTCAGCTGGCCCGGGGTGCGGGGGGGTGGAGCTGCTCCACAGCAGCTCCTACAGGCCCCCCTTCCCAGAGACCTCAGAGGTCGGAGGGGCACCTGGCCTCCCAGGGTGTTTGCTGGGGACTCCCTGGGAACCTGACATGTCTCATCCTCCCAGGTGGCCCGTGGGGAAACATGCTCTACCCTGACTGACCTCAAAGCCAGCTCACTGAGGGACTGTCACCCGCAGGCAGCAAATGGCAACAGTGACCACAGCAAGAGAGGACACTGTCCAGACTGGCTGGCAAAGGTCACGCTGTCAGTGAGAAGAGCAGGATAGTTTAGGGAACGGGCCGAGGACACTGCTGGTTGGTTTCTGCTCTGCTGGACCCAGGGTCCCAGCCAAGAGCTCACTTGGGTCCCCTGTGTCTTGGGGCTTTAGTGCTCCTGCAGAATCTGGGCCACTGGAGAGAAGGTGAGAAAGGGCCATGGTGGGGAGTCCCAGACCATCATCCCCTGGGCAGTGTCCATCCTGCCCAGTTTAGCCCCTTCCAGAACAGGTAGAGCATTCCCCACCCCGCCTCCACCCTGCCAGAGCCCACTGTCACTGTGACTGCCCTGTGCCTCAACACCCTTTGTCTTTCGAGGGCTGCTGGGTGTACAGACCCAAGCCCAGCCAGGCCGGTGCCCTGCCTAGGGTGCAGCTCAGGCAGAAAAGGTTCACAGTGGCTGCAGGAGAGCCGCCGTCGGAGCCGGCACGGGCAGCTGGGCAGGCTGTGAAGGGAGCAGTACGGGAGGCTGCCCGCCATGGGCTCCTCCCCAGCCCAGGTCTCAGGAGGTTCTGAGAGATGCCTCACAGCCTTCCAAGGGTGTCCTTTCAGTATACCTTTGCTTAAGTCCATTTTTGTTGTTTACATCTGGGAGCCCTGAGTGACACAATGTCTGCCGATGGGTGGGTGGTCTGCAGTGGGCAGTTAGATTCTTGGGGGCCAGCTGTAATCTCACATGACCACTACCGCATGAGGCCCAGTGGTCCTCTTCCCTGGCTTTCACTGGAATCTCCTGGACAATCTTTAAAAGCTGCTAGTACCTGTGCTTCACGCAGAACAACTGAATCAGAATTTCCAGGAATGGCGATAGAACACTGGGATTTTTGAAAACTCCCTGGTTGATTCTCCTGGAAGCCAGGATCGAGAAAGCTTCAAGACAGAGTCGACGGGGACGGTGGGGTCCCACAAGAGGGAAGGCAAGCGTGGTCCCCAGGCAGGACCTTCTGACTCCCAACTAATTCATACCAGTTCCCCACGGAGTCCCCACCCCCACTCTGCTCCTGTCTCCTGAAGGCTGCCCATGTGCCCTGCCCCTTCATCCTCTTTGTCCCTCCACCATTCACCGCAAATTCTGTCTCCGTCTTTACATTCAGCTTGGATGACTCACGAAACCTAGAATGGAAGCTGTTCACTTGAAACCTTAAGACAGAGCGCCCGCCTCTGACCTAGCACCTCCATTCCCTGGCGCGCACCCAGCAGAAGCGTGAGCACCTGTCCGTCGGCAGACATGGGCAAGGCTGCTCATAGCTGCCCTGTTCAGAAAAGCCCTGAACTAGAGCTACCCAGATGCCCATCAGCAGCAGATTGGATGAATAGAGTGGTGCTGTCACACAATGGACCTATGCCACAAAGAGGATGAATCTCAGAAACCCGGTGTTGAGCGAGATCCGCCTGACCCAGAGCAGGTGCTGTGGGATTCTGTGGCTGCTTTTGCATGACAACGGCAGAACTGAGTAATTGCAACAGAGGCTGCGGGGCCTGCAAGCCTGAAATATTGATTATCTGGCCTTTTTCAGAAAAAGAGTTTTCTGTCTCATGATCTATAAGGTAGGGGGGATGGAAAAGGACAAGGATAGAAGCCAGACTTCTCAATGGGCACACTCTTTTATAGCGCTTTGGTTTTTGAACTGTTAAAAGAAAAGAAAAAAAGAGGAAACAGCAGGCTAAAATGGAGTCACTTGTGCTAAGCCCCGACACCAGCAAACTAAGACCTAATACCTAACTTAATTGCAGTTTCAGCCTCTCCCAGGAAAGTGACCCTTAACCGGTCAATCTGGAATTACTTGGTCAGCACTAGTGAGATAGATGTCCCCTCCCCCACGGGAAGGTGACCTTGCCTGAAACAATCCGCTCTTTGCTAGAATAACTTCCTTGCCTGCCTCCTTCTGCCATAAAAGTCTTCCATTCTGTACATCTCCTTGGAGCTCCTTTCTATCTGCTAGATGGGATGCTGTCCAATCCATGTTTCACTGAATAGAGCCAGTTAGATCTCCAAATTTACTAGGTAGAATTTTTCTTTTTTAAGAGAACTTAGGAAGCAATGTATTGCCCGTTTATAAAAAAGAAATATTAATAAAATAAAAAAGTTAAAAAGAACACTGAAAAACTCATCTAAACAGTTGCAAGTCAAAATCACGGTTACCTGTGGCCAGTAGTACCTGGAAGGGGGGACAGGAGAGACTTCTGGGGCCAGTGAGGTTGGGTTGGACTCATCTGGGTGGTTCCACGGGTGTATTCAGTTTGGGAAAATGCAGAGGTGCACGCTTAGGGTATGTGCACTTTTCAGTCTGTAAAATGTTGCTATAATTAACTAGGCTGCCCTTGAGGAGGATTCTAGGCTGCCCTTGAGGGAAAAAATTGCATTCCCTCTTCCTAAGGCAGGAAAGGAGAAGACACCTAAACTCCGAAGTTTCCTCATTAAAGGCAGCTGAATGTTTACATCCTGCTGGAGATCTCTCCCTCTGTGCGCCCAAAGCTGCCTTTTACCCTGACACCTGGGCTGCCTGGGGCTCCAAGTAAGAAGCCAGTCTCAGCCTGGGGGCCAGGAGTGGGGGAGAGGAGGAGAGCCAGCTCAGAGGCTCTTTGTCACTCCAGATCCACCAGACGCCTTTCAGCCTCATCCTACTCGGCCTCTCGGCATCTTAGTGCGCTGGGGATAACTCACTCCTTGTTGAAACTCTCTCTTGCTTTGCCTCCCAGCTGCCCACCCTCTCCTGGCTTCCTCCTGCCTCTCTGGATGGTCTTTCCCCAACTGCTGAGATTCAGCCCATGCCTCAAAAAACGAAGCCCCCCCCCGCCCCCGCCAGGGGCCCTCTATCCTCTAACTGCTGCCCACGTGCTGACGACTGCAGCACCTTCATCCCAGGTCAGACTCTCCCCTTGGCTCTATTTCTGTATCTCCCAACAGCACCACTCAGGTATCACTGGGCAAGACAAACAGCCTCACGTGGTCACTACTTGATGGCCCGAATTCCGACTGTGATTCCCCATCTCAGTGACCATGCAGCCAGCTTTCCACACAGAAATCTGGTGTCACCTCACCTTCACAGGTACATCCCACCTGTCATCAAATGCTTCCAGTTCTCCCCCAAGTATCGCTGGAATCCCTCCCCACTCCCAAGCCCACTGCCCTGGACCAGGCTCCCTCTTCTCTCTCTAGGTTATTGCTAGAACATTCAACGAGGCTCTCCCAGCTTCTGCCCAGCGAGCTTTTAAATGAAAGAGACCTCATCTTGTCCCTCCCGGCTGCTCACAGCCCTTCAGGGATGCCACATTACCCTTAAGCTAAAGCCGTTAGGTCTCAAGCAGGGCTGCATCTTAGAATCGCTCGGAGAGCGTATAGCGATGCTGTATCCAGTCCCACCTCCAGGCAGGGGCCCGAATGTTGGTACAACTCCACCTGCCCCTTGTTGTCAGCCCAGGCCCCATCTTTCACTGCCCCCGCCCACCTCCCCTAATTCCACATCCCTGATTCACTGGCTTTTCTGCTTCCAAGCCTCAGGCATCACATATGCTGTTCCCCAGCCACCGTCTCTGCCCCCTCTGCCTCCACCACCTTCAGGTCCAGCCTGGACTTTCCCTCCTTCCCTGACGGCCCTGCCTTCTGTCTGCTCAGATGTCTCTCCTCCACGTGCCCCCTGCTCCCGCACCTTCCCCATCACCGCCTACTCCCCATTGATTTGGCTGCCTTCCCCACTAGAACTCCATGCTGGGAGGGCTGGGCTTGCATCTGCCTCCATCTCCTTGACAAAGACTCTCTCTTTGACCAAACTCAGGCTCCTCTGAGCCCTCTTGTCCACTGTCCCCAACCTTGGCCTGTAAGGACTGCAGCCTCTCAGGACAAGCAATTTCATCCACTCCCCGCACCGAGAGACATCACCAGACCAGCTCAAGGCCGTATCCCTGGGACAGCCCACTCCCCCCACCCCCTTTATTTCCTGCCTTGGAAAGCTCAAGGCTGTAAAAAAATGTACTGTCTATTCCAGCCAACACCTGAAGACAGGGCCCCTGTCTCCCCATCTCTGGGGGAGGGTAGGAGCCGACTTCCCTAAGCTCCAGGGAGCAAACCCAGGGGCCTAATCACATTGACCAACCCCCAGCTGCTTTTTGCACTTTTCACTTCCCCAGTTCTGCCTCCACCCCTGCCTGTTCCCCCTCCCTACCCCCCATCTTCCCTCTGAAATGCCCAGTGGCCTCTACATCGAGGACTTGAGCTCAGTTCTACACCGGAGTCTCTTTCTCCTACTACAGTGGTCCCTGAAGATCTGTCTTTACTGCCTTTATCATCCGCTAGAACGCACACTTGAGTGGAAGGCAGGCAGGATGTGAGCAGATTCATCCCCACCTCTACCAGGATGATGCCCTTGCACTTGACCAAGCCCACCCAGGAGAAAGTGGCTGAGACCCTGCCCTTAGATGGGCTCCCCAGATGTATTGATTTCCTAGGGCTGCTGTAACAAATTACCTTACACTGGGTGACTTAAAACAACAGAAATTTATTCTTTCATGGTTTTGGAAGCCAGAAGTCCAAAATCAAGCTGTCTTGATTGGTTGGTTCCTTCTGGAGGCTCTGAGAGGGGATCGTTCCATGCCTCTCTCCTAGGTTCTGGGGGCCGCTGGAAGATCTTGACGTTCTTTGGTTTGCAGTGGAGTAACTCTAGTTTCTTTCTTTTTTTTTAAACTAAACTTTTTTAAATATAAATTTATTTAGTTGTATTTATTTTTGGCTGTGTTGGGTCTTCGTTGCTGCGCACGGGCTTTCTCTAGTTCTGGTGAGCAGGGGCTACTCTTCGATGCGGTGCACAGGCTTCTCATTGCAGTGACTTCTCTTCGTTGTGGAGCACGGGCTCTAGGTGCGTGGCCTTAGTAGTTGCGGCTTGCGGTCTCTAGAGCGCAGGCTCTAGAGCACAGGTTCAGTAGCTGTGGTGCAAGGACTTAGTTGCTCCACGACATGTGGGATCTTCCCGGACCAGGGATCGAACCCATGTCCCCTGAATTGGCAGGTGGATTCTTAACTACTCTGCCACCAGGGAAGCCCCGTAACTCCAGTTTCGGCCTCCATCTTCACGTGGGCTTTTCCCTCAGGCTCTGTGTCTCCTCTTTTTCTGTCCTCATAAGGACCTTTATCATTGGATTTATGATCACATCTTGAGATCCCTAATAACATCGGCAGAGACCTTTATTCCAAATCAGGTCATATTCAGAGATTCCAGGTAGACGTATCTTTGGGGAAAACACAACTCACCCCATGACATCCAGGTTCCTCAGGCACCCACCCTTCTTCCTGGCACTCATGCTGGCATTCCCCAGGATGATAAGACAGATCCATGGGGAAGAGGGCTGGTCAGGGAAGTCTCAGGAGTGTGGAAAAAACTGAGACCTCCAAATTCAGGCCAACCCACCCTTCCAGTCTCTGTCAACTCCTCCCCAAAGATGAGCACTTGGCTCAGAGTCAGAAGGCCTGGATTCAAGGCCTGGCTCTGCCCCTCGACTTGCTGTGTGATCTCTGGCAAGCGGGTCCCCTCTCTGGGCAGAGATGATGCTCCAGTCCCTCCTGCAGCGCAGGCTCTGAGACCGTGCGTGTGAGCTACAGCATTGCCCGTTCCCATCTCAGACAGCCTGGCATCCCATACATACCCCAGCCTAGGAAGGTATTGAATGAGTGGCTCGGTGTGCCTGGAGGTGAGATGTGCCTGAACTGGGCATGTGGGAGGCTTTGGGAAGCCCCTGAGCTTCCCAGATGGTCGTGTCCCCACTGTGGCTGTGTTTCTTCCAGCATCAGTTGCGTTCCCTGCAGATGGTGAAGGCTGACACATGGTGACCAAGCACAGAGCAGGATGTAGGAAGCCAGACGTCGTGCGGAGACCAGTTCCTCTGGTAACAAGGGTGGAACTGTGAGCCCTCACAGCTGGGCCTCCTGAAAAGCCACAAAGGGTTATGATGTCCACATCAGTACGTCAGGGGACTCGCCTTCAAAGGAGCCTGTGGGGCAGGGAGGACCTGGGAGGAAACAGGCGATTCATTCCCAAGACACTTGTATTGTATTGACTGCAGACCCATCCTAAGGTGTGCTGAGAGAGAGAGAGAGAGAGAGAGAGAGAGAGAGCGTGCACCTGTCCACTGCACCTCCACGAGAGACATGCAGCCTTTCTGTGTGGAGGTGACACCCCCCTCCCAATACACCATTGGTGGCTCTTGCTGGAGGACTCAGGACACGGCGCACAGCCAGGATCAGAGGTGTGTGGCCATGCGCATGCAGTGGCTGAGGCGGGGGGGCAAGGGGAGGACCAGTATTTCTCAGTTCCACCTCATTCCAGTCTCCTAATATACTGATGAAATAGGTACCATTGTTATCCCCATTTTACAGATGAAGAAACTGAAGCTCAGAGAGGCTAAGTAACTTGCCCAGATCGCACAGTTCTTAAACTGTATAGAGCAGGACCCCAGACTGGTTGGTCTGGCTTCAGAGTCATTCTTTATACCCCACCGTCACCTCTGAGGGACCCAGAGTGAGCCACGACTGGAATAATGAACACGTCACACCTGTTCATCAACCACACCAAAGCCTCTGCCAACATATTCCCCAGATTATACCTTTAACAACGGTTGTGTTAGGATTGTGGGCTTATGAAGGATATTCTACTTTCCAAATGTTTGTTAATATGCTTATATTATCTTTCAGGATGATCGTCATTCAGAAGAACTTGTTCAGGGGACAAGTCAACCAATCACAGATTCTCCAGGCCCTGGAAAGTCACACACCGCCGCTGGATTTCTCTGCTTTCACACACAGCTATTTTTACCAAACTGCATCTAAATGCCCAGCAACTGTTTGAGCCTCATGTCCTTCATAGCCTCACCACAGCTCTGAGAACCCTGGAGCAGAGAAGGCATTGTGCCCATTCCATGGATGAATACACTGAGGCCAAGCTGAACTAATGATGTCTCTCGTAAGGACTCACAAGAAGCTGATGGCAGAACCAGGGCAGAGTCCAGGTCTGAGACCCACTGTGGCACCACCCCCTGGCTTGTGGCCTCCCACATGCCCAGTTCAGGCACAGCAGACCACCAGCACCAACAAGCTAGGCACCCTCACCCAACTCCCCCCGTGCAGCCGGCCAGGGTCCAGGGTCCATGGCTTAGGGGTACGGGCTCCCTCAGCAGGGGAGGGGAGGAGGCAAGCCTCCCATGTGGACAGGAACCGGTGGCCACTGCTGGGACAGCATTGAAGACGTCTTTCTTACACCTGATAGTTTGTACCTCCCACTCCTGAGATTCTTAATCATTTTTACCTTTGAATTTGTGCTTTATAAGTGAAGTTCAAAGGGATAATGGAACACGCGTTGGAGCTTAGAGTCCCCTCCTTCCACCACCTCCCACGTGCCAGCTGCCTACTCTGCACCCTCCCCAGCGACTGCTGTCACCCTCCACTCCTGGGAACCTGAGCACAGGCAATGGGAGGCCGGGTTAGGCACTAAGTCGCAGGGTGGGACCCAAGGTGCCCATGAGGATCTGCATTCTCCCCACAAGGTTCCCCATGCCCAAGGGAGGGCTGCATTAAATAGCAAATTTAAAAAGACCATGACACGTGCCCAGAGGGACTGTTGAAGCACAGAGGAAGCTTTTTCCTGCTCTTTGAACAAGGGGCCCTGCGTTTTCATTTCGTACTGGGCCCGCAATCATGGAGCCGCCCTGCCACCAGGAGCCACTGACGGTGCTGGTGCGGACCGTCCTGAACTCCATCCCGGGCTTCCTACTGGCTGCACTGCGACCCCTTCCCCGAGGGCTTCCTCTGGGGGCGGATGGGGGTTGCTCTTCTGGGGCAACCTTACCCCCAGCTGCAGGAGACCACCCCCAATGCCCCATCAACCTCTCTGACCTCATGCCCCCCACTTTCCCCTCATCCGCACCCCCACCTTCTTCCCATCCTCCCCAACCGCTCGCTGCTCCCTTTGCTTGATCTGCTCCTTCCTGCCTTTTCCACTGCTGGGTCCTTGGGCTTCCACTTCCAATGCCACCTTTCCAAGGGGCCCTCCCGAGCCCTGTCGCAGTTCCTCCGTATCACATCTGTCTCTGAAGTTCCTTTCCTGTTGATTTGATTATGTGCCTGTGGCACCCTGTCCCTCACGTTCCCTCCACACTCCCCGAGGGCAGGGCTCTTTCTGTCGGGTTCACTGATGTGTCCCCAGAACAGTGCCAGACACACGGGAGGAGCCCAGTAAATATTTGGGGAAGGTGAGAGCAGAAGTCTGGCTTAGCATCTGGGCTGTGAGTCTCTGTCTAAGGGGTGACTTACAAGGTGATGGGCCAAGACCAAGCTGGATGGACCCCCATTGGGCTGACCACAGCAGGGTGCTGTGTGAGCTGACAGGACTCCCTACAAAATGCCCACCTCGTTCTGTAACCCATTCTCGGCAAGGTGATAGCGAACATCGGTAGCGCGGAGGGAAAACCAGGGCTGCTTCAGCTTGAATGACGAGCGAGCAGGTGAGGTGTTGGACATACTCAGTTATCACCTCAAACCCTATCATCGATCATAAGCTGCCAGAGATAAATCACAGGCAGGTAATTATTATGTCAGGCCAGGTAGCAGAGAGGAGTTTCAAAATAGCAATCAAAGAACTTCCTGGTTAATTCAAATCCATCCTGCCTCCCTCCGGGGGACTAAAGTGCTTTTGTAGAATTGACCAGGTGTAGAGAAATGGGATTGCTCCATGCAGAATGGGGACTCATGGACTTAATGTTTCTCTCTGTCAAGTTTCAGAATAGCACACCTGTCAGGAGTCCTAAAAATGATCACCCACTTGGAGTAAATTATATCGCGGTGATGTCCTATTTCCTGGGTGTCAAATCCAAACTCCCCAGGCTGTAGCAGCCTCTGCTCCGGCCAGGCGTCAGGACCCAGGCCTCCTCACTTTGTCTGGCCTCAGGCCTTTGGCCCCTGGGTGTCCCACACCAGCATGCTCTCCCCCATCCAAATGCCACCAAGGCCCAGCTCAAGCCACTTTGCCCCCAGGCCTCCTGCTCCCCAGGCAGTCTTGAGGCCCATCCCTGGATCTGCCTTAAGAGTTCCCACCTGCCGTCTGGACCCTCAGAGGACAATGCTGGGTTTCTCTGTCCCTGCACTGGAGCTGGCTCCAGGGTCTTCCCAGAGCTGGGTCTCCCCATTCTTGTCCATTTGAACACAGCACTGCTCTGGGGCCAGCTCCTCCACCCAGCAACAGAAACCCTTTTGGGCTAAATTAAGCCAGAAAAGGGGGCAGTTACTGGAAGGATGCTGGGCATGGGGAGGTCTCTTGGGGTGGCAAGGGTCAGGACACCCAGCCTACTATGGGTTGAGCAGATCCCGTCCAGAGCAGACTGGCCTCAGGCAGGGCTGGACTCAGCCACTAACTCTGGAATCTAGACTCTGGACTCTGGTTGACTCTGTTGGTGATATTCATGGGCTCCACGTGGCGGTCAGGTAGTTTCTCACATCTGTCCAGGTGCAGGTCCATTAGGACATGGTGGGCCCTGCGTCCCAGTGGCTCAGACAACACCCTGGGGTTAGTTCTAATGGGGCTGACCGTGTGGCCAGCGTCACATGTGTACTGCAGGGCCCATCACTGCGGCACAGGGGAGCAGCGTTCTGATGGGCTTGGGCCCTGGGTCACAAGCTGGCCCCATGTAAGGCACAGCTCCAGCCACATAGGCTGAGAACACAGGAGGAGCGAGACCCATGGGGAATCAGGACCCTGAGAAGAGGGAATGGGTGCTGGGCAGCCCCAAACTAACAAACACCATGACTTTGTCTCAGATTTCTAACTGGTCAAATCAAAATGCCAGTAATTTAGGGGCAGTGGACAATCCCCCAGAATGTCCTCAGTCCCTCTTCCCCCCAGCTATGATCTTTCTTACATGAGCCCCTCATCCTCAGCCCGAGACCCTCCGGGTAAAGTTCAAGCTCATTACCTTGGGCATCCCTGCACAAACCCCCATCTGCCTGCAGCCTCGTGTCCTCTTCTGTCCAACGTGGAATCCTGCCCTGCTGGGACCCGGGACTTGGGCGGTCACTGCTCCTTTTACACCTCTGGGCTGCTATCCCCCACCTGTTCCCCCCATCTTTCCGCCAGGTGACCCCTACCTGTCTCCCACCACAGAGCTAAGTCGGAGAGGCTTCTCTTACCTTCAAGTCCAGCAGCACCCCCGTCCCCCGCCAATCTCACTGCACTGTGGGCCAGTCTCCTCCCGGCTCCTCCCTGGTCTTCCCTGGACCCCCAGTCACTGCGCTGGGTGTGGCCGGCAGTGAGGACCCACTAACACGTGCTGGACAGAGGATCAGACGGCACAGTTGGGAGATGGGACCATGGTTCTATGGCCAGAACTCCGAGGATCACGGAGCCCCCATACCACCCCCCGGCCTGCCAGCCCTTGTTAGAAAACACCCAGATGGGTCTTAAGTCAGGAAACAAGTTCATCCTTGTGGTCAGCACTGTGGCACCCAGGGGCCAGGGGCCCTCAAGAAGAGACACATGGGGACAAGCCAGGAAAATCTCCCTTGGAGCCCCTGGACAAGGGGATGGAGGGATTGGCCGCCTCCACCCCCAGCCTGGCCCTGGAGTTCCCTGAGAAGGAAGAGAGTCCAGGGAGAGGTAAGGCATTTGGAACTGTGGGCATGCTGAGGACAGGAGCCCCAGCACCACTGGGAACGCTGATAGGTGTGTACAGGACTGTGGGCTCTTAGGGGCCCATCTCTGGGGCCTCAGTGAGAAGCTGGAGGTGACCCTTCTATCTGTGAGGGGGTTTTTTTGTTTTTGTTTTTGTTTTTGTGGTACGCGGCCCTCTCACTGCTGTGGCCTCTCCCGTTGCGGAGCACAGGCTCCGGATGCACAGGCTCAGCGGCCATGGCTGACAGGCCCAGCCACTCCGCGGCATGTGGGATCTTTCCAGACCAGACTCTCATCAGCAGGCGGACTCTCAACCACTGCGCCACCAGGGAAGCCCTATCTGTGAGTTTTAAACAAGGGTACTTGGCCAGCATAATAAGACTGAAAGTGAAGAAAAGGAAAACCAAAGATTAGAAAGGAAGAAACCATATTCTCATTCCTGGTAAACAATATGCTTATGTTTAGCGGGAAGATCCAAGAAAGTTAATTGTACAACAATTAGAGCCACTGAGAAAGCCTGGAAAAGTGGGCTGATGGAAGATACACTGAGAAAAATCCACAGCTTCCCCTGTACCAGTGAATAACTGCCTGGGAAATGAAAAGAAAAAAAAAAGAGCCTCATTCACAACATCAGTAAAGCTGCAAACTATATAAACTGAACATGAAACATGCAAGACCCAGATGCAGAAAACTCTAAAACATTGAAAGGACAAAAAGACAAGCCTGGTTAGAGAGAAATGATTCTTTCAGGGTTGGGAAGACTCGCTTTGTGAAAATCCTATTTCTCTCCAAGTTCATCTGTGTTCTAACCACAATTCCAGTTTTCAAAATCCCCAAAACATTTCCATTGGAGTTTGAGAGACAAATGCTCAGGTTCGTCAGAAAGAGCAGGAGTGGCTGGGTTGAGGGGCATTGCTGTCCCCACGCATCAGACTCACACCTGCCCTGCCCCAGCCCTGCAGGAACCTTGCAGTCACGCACAGCCATTGTCACCGTGTGACTGGGAGTGTGCCGGCTCTGAGGCCTCAGGCCCTGATGCCGTTCCCTGGGCGGGCGGGTGGCCCAAGTCAGATGGGGTCACCCGCCATACGTACTGAATGTGCAATAGGAAGGGGAGTGTCTCCTGAGGGGAATGGCGGTGGGCCCAGGGTAGGGGCTCCATGGCTGAGTGCAGCTCAAAGTCTAGACCTGTGAGGATGGCTGCTTGGTGAGGTGTCCTTGCCCTTGACGGGGCCGAGGGGACTGGCTTGGGCCCTCAGGGGTCTCAGCAGCTGCACAGATACTCAGAGGAGAAGAAGAGGGTGGGGCAAGGCAGGCAGGAGCATAAGGCTTCCCTCCAAGGGCTGGCTGCCCCACCTCTGTCCTGTACTCCCCTGTGGCTCCCTGTGGCTCCCGGGACTGGGGACAGAGTCTTGGGGTCCCCTGTCTGCCACTTGTTTTGCTGTGTGACCCTGGACTATTCTTCCCCTTGATGTCTCAGTTTCTCGATCAGTAATGTGGGTGGTTGGCTGGATCTCAGGGCCTGGATCTGTCCAACAGGGTTGCCTTTGGAGACAGCAGGTGGAAACTGGCCTCTTGTAAAAGGGAACCTGGGTGTCAGGCTGACTGGGAGGGCTGAGCGGCCCAGACTGGAGCTGAAGGCCCAGGAGAGTCTGGGAGCGAGGTCCAGAGCGGGGCTAGTCCAGACCCTGCAGGTCTTAGGCTGTAATAGAGGGACAGATGGAAAACCGGGCTGCAGGGTGGGGCGTGGACACGTAAATGGGTCAGGTGTCCTCAACCCCACGAGCAGCCTCCCTGCAGGCCTGAAGACCTTCCCTCTCGCAGCAGGCCTGAGACAAGCTGTGGGAGTTGGGGCCTCGCACAGGCGACCCAGGTGCCCTCCGACCCCCTCCTCCCAGCCTGCTGCGCCCACACTGGAATTAGGGACATTTTGCCGCAAGATTCATGGCAAGGCCATACGGGGGCTTCTGCTTTTCTGCCTCAGAATTGAGGTGGCTGTCAGATTCATGGGAGCCATAAACCCTCACCCTATTTCTGCTCTAACTGAGGCTATTTGTATTGTGACAAAAATAATCAGAGACAATTGTATTGGTAGATTAAAAAAAAATAATTACGTCCCCTATATTTAAGTTATGTAACTGCAGTGACCGTCCAGTTGGGGTTCCCAGGGCCCCAGCTTGGAGAGCCTGTGCTACAGAACCCTGTCTCGTCCCAGTATCCTGCACCTCCCAAAATCAAGAGCAGAACTGATGCCGACAGAAATGGGTCCCCAAGGTCTGGATCACAGTCAGGGGCTTTCCAGGGGCCATGCAGTTAAGATCTGGGGGCAGGCATGCCAGCCCAGGGACCCCAGAGCACTGTAGGGAAGCAGAGAAAGGGGGTTCTGGCACCTCCGCAGGCCCTGGCTCAGATCTGGCCTTCGTGGTGAGCTTTGCCAGCCAGCCGGGAGTCATCTGCCTTCTGCTCACTCCATTCTCCTCTGGGGACTCCCCACTCTTTGTCGTCCTGTTTCTGGAGCAGCTGATTGCCCCTACCAACTCTGGGGTGGGCCAATCAGAGCATCACACTCCCCGGCCACTGTGATTGGTTCAGGGCTAAGTACGTGACTGTTCAGAGCCCTGGAGCTAGGGCTGTCCCCATATAGTTCGGATGCCCACTTCTGCTTAAGCCTGTTTGAGCTGGGCTTTGGTCCCTGTGATCAAAAGAGTTATAATTGGACTTCCCTGGTGGCACAGTGGTTAAGAATCCGCCTGCCAATGCAGGGGACACGGGTTCGAGCCCTGGTGCGGGAAGATCCCACATGCCGCGGAGCAACTAAGCCCGCGAGCCACAACTACTGAGCATGCATGCCGCAACTACCGAAGCCCGCGCGCCTAGATCCCATGCCCCGCAACAAGAGAAGCCACCGCAATGGGGAGTCCACGCACCGAAACGAAGAGTAGCCGCGGCTCGCCACAACTAGAGAAAGCCTGCGCAGCAACAAAGACCCAACGCGGCCAAAAATAAATAAAATTAATTCATTAATTCAAAAAAATAGAAAGCTCAAATTTTAACAACAGAAAGAGTTATAATTGATGTAACTTCTCTGAAGGGGGAGAGCGGTAGCACCCATCCCGTGGGTTTGTTATAAAGGTGCACAGGGAGGTGCTCGTACAGCAGAGCGCCCCCCTAAACTGTGGCCGTGGCTCTTGTCAGAGGCAGCGTGGAGCACGGATGCTTGTCACCCGTGTAAGGAAGAGAGACCAGGGAGAGTCTAGGAGGTGACTTTGCAGCCCGGGAGGGGCCTGGGTCTTGCTGGGAGGCCCTAGCCCACATGCTCGTGGGTGGCGGGAGCAGCTTTTCTGCTGGCTTGGAGCGCTCGCTGGCCTTCTCCATCAGCGCCCCTCCCGCGTGGGCCGGGGCACTGGGTCATAGGAGGCGCCCGCCAGGCAACCTCTCCCCCTTCCCCCTCAGCACCTGCCAGCTCAGCTGAGCAGACGGATGCCTCAGCGTTCCCTCCACACTGCTAAGCCTCCGGGCCCTGCGTTCAGAGCTAAGCGGCCCTGAGTGCCCCCCAGCCCCACAACACCACTAGCCACTGGGCCAGAAGTGTCTGAAGCCCCACCCACTCTGAGCAGGCTTTCTCTCCCCAAGCAGCCTCTCGCCCCAAGAAGCCGCATCTGTCACAGCTGCTAACAGGCAGCAGGAGCCGTGCCACCCTCTGCCCCAAGAAAGCCTTTTCTCCCTTTGCTGGACTCAGACCATCTTGGTCCTAAACAGCAGTTGGAGCTGAGGGGAAAGCCCCAACTGTCTACCTGGGGGAAGCAACACGCTCCATTCCTGGGGCTTATCCGATGGGCCCACTGCTCAGGGGAGGAAGGGCCGAGAGAGATGCCGGGGCTGGATCACCCAGCTGGCTCCTGGGACTCTTGGCCCCCCAGACTGCATGGTTCAGTGGAGACACCCACACTTGCACACGTGCATGCACACACACACTGCACACACATGCACACTCACGTGCCCCAAAGCACATGCCTTTTCTCCCTGTGCCAGAGTAGAGAGAGCCAGGCAGATGCCCCGCTGAGGGCCTCTGCAGCAGCCACAAGCCCCAGGCATGTGGGATGTCAGCCCAGGAGACCACCTTCTCCTGGAGGGCCGTTTCCTCCCAGTCCACAGGGTCCCCAGCCTGAGGGGTGGGTCAGATCCAGTGTCCGTTGGTCCTTGCAAACATGGGCCCCACCTCCCCAGTGGGACGTTCTCTCTACCTGGCCCCAGGAGCCTCACCAGAGGTCCCTGACTTCGAATATTCTTTTCTGTTGTCAGCCCTCAGGTGCCACAGATGTCTGAAAATCCAGCCACCCTCACAGGTCCAGACATCAAGGTACAGAGGACACCAGGCTCAGGAGGACATAAACTCCTTGCAGTCACAGGGAGATGAGCAGACCCGGGGACACCTGCAGTACAACCGAGCCCCTGGAGCTCAGTGTGTGTGTCTGGTGGAGGCATCCCCACCCCACCTCTGGGTCTGGGTTATAGGCCTTCCCTGCTTTGGGTCCTAGAGGGTACGGACTGGCAATGGGGCATCCCTCGCTCCCCGAGCTATGACCTGGCATTCCTCTCCCCACAGTGATGGCCCCAGGGATTCCCAGCCATTATCCCTCCCTCCGGACCACCCCCCAGCTCCCACGAAGCCATCATCCAGACAAGTGGACACATGGACCCTTCCCATCCCCATCTGCACACCCAGGACAGACAATGCCCCATCCAAGGCACTGAGTAGCGTCCCCCTCTGCCCCCTGTTGTCCCTGTGGGTAAAGGACATGAGTCTAACTGATCTCAGACCAGAGTGGGCACCTGCCAGTGCACTCCCGGAAGACCTCCCCTCTCCACCCCAGTGCAGCCCCCTTAGGGGGACCCTTGTGTCTCCCGCCCATAGCCTGGCCAGCCAGTCTGCTCAGTTCTTCCCTGACTCCAGTGTGGTAGCAATTGACAAAGACGAGAGTGCCCTGGGAGACAGGACAAGCCAAGGATTCCTCATGGAGGAAGGCCGCCCCATCCCTTGGCCTCCAGACCAGCAGGAGGCCTGGGTCAGGATGGTGAGCAGGCACCGGAGGGTGTGCAGCCTCGGGCGGTTGGCAGGGAGCTTGGCCTGCAGGAGCTCGGGCCCCTGATGTGGGCTCGTCAGGGGGCCCTGGGAGACATCACCCATGCCCCCTGCTGTTGGGAGGTGACACACACAACCTTGAAGTGCCTGGAAGAAAGAGAGGGAGAAGGAGATGCTCAGAGAAGCTGATGTGCACACTGGGGGTTGGAGAGGTATAAGGGGAGTCCAGGTGGGGTTCCTAGAAGGACAGACAGACAACGAACTGGACCACCACCCCTGGCCCCCCATCTGGGCCCCATGGGAGATGAATAGGCCCATCTCTAAAAGGGCCCCTGGAAGACTCTGCTCCCAGGATGTCTTTGCCAACAGCCCTAAAGACCCCACCCCACCCCATCCCACTCCCTGTTTAGAGGAGGAAACTGAGACCCAGAGGCAGACAGAGCTGCTCTGGGTTACCCTGTGGACTGTGGGTGTCTAGAACCCAGACCTGCAGGCTCCCAGTCCTGTACTGGGCTCTCACCAGTGACTGCCCCAAACCACGGTGCCTTTCCATCCCTCAGCTGTCCTCACCTACAGAATGGGGGCATTGGGTCAGAAGGTTGCAGATGCCCTTTCTGGCTTGGATACCTAGACACTTAGGACCCATCCCTCCGAGTCTTTGGGAGTCCAACAGGACCCCTTCCTCTGCTCTCACCACTCAGCACCGGACCCTTTTTAAAAGTCAGCTCTGTCAATTACAAAAGTCACCACCTGCCGGCTTGTTAACCTTTTGCAAACAGCACAGAAGATACAAGGCGGAAGCTGGAAGTGCCTCCCAGCCCAGCCCATCTCCATCAGGAGCCCTGAGGTCTGCACAAATCAGGCAAACCCTTCGCTGTCTCTCTAAGCCCCTCTCCCCTCAGAGTCAAGGAGGACAGCCTGGAGTGCGTGAGCCCGGGACAGCCCTGAGCCCAGCTCAGCGATCCCACCCAGGTCAGCCCCTGCCCGCACCGGCCCCTCCCTGCACAGCACCCCTCCTCCTACGTCAGCCCCCTGCGCAGAGCCCGGGGACGGGGGCTCATTATCCCATCCCGTCTGCCTTGGATGCCGCAGAGTGACAGCTGTTCCGTGTTTAATTACTGATGGGCCGCAGCTATGCCAACCCATGAATTAAATTACTGTCGCTCTGCAATGCAAATACCGCGGCGCCGGGTCTGTGGGTCTGTGACGTGCTTATTTTGATTGGCTGGCTTTTTTAATGAGAAAAGTTTTATTACATTTTAAAGAACATTAGTAGTGATGAAACTCGTACACCTAGAGATTTATATAGCACCGCAAACAAGTAGCAGGGAGAAAGGAAGTTATTTATAACTTCAAATACACGGCTGCCTTCTGATTGCATTGTTTTAGGGAACAGGGTATTTTGAGCTGATAATCGTTTTAATGATAAATGTGGAAACTCAAGAACCATAATATCCAAAGCATCTTGAAAAGGCAAAAGCCTCAGCTAAGATGGGGGTGAGTTGACCTTACTTAGGGGAGAGGGTGGTGGAAGGGGAGCTTGCCCTCCCCAGGGCACGTGGGATAAGAAGACGTTACAGATACTGGGCACTGGCAGAGGTCAGTCACCTGCGGTGCCCACCGGGCACAGGTTCAGCCTATGGAAATGGGAACGGAGATGTGACCTCTTCCTGTTGGAGCCATCACCACGGGAATATCTCTCCTCTGCTGGTGTTGAACGTTTCCCTTCAGAGTGATGTGTCCGTGCTCTGCGTGACTAGAGATCTCATCTGAGCCGCAGCTGGGTGATAACACAAAGTTTTGAGTCAATGATCCGAATTCATATATATTTGGATACAGAACGTCTGATTCCACATTTTTCACTTAGAGGATGGAGTTTCCCGAGCAAGGTGGGCATTTGCAGATTTATGAGGCTGGGAGATGGCATTTTCCTCGCTAAGTTTTCCCTGCAGATCCTTCCCTCTGGGGATACCGCTGAACTCAAAACAGTAGAGCAGAGAGGGTGGGTTCTCCAGCTGGCCGAGGTCCCTCTCTCCAAACAGAACAGAACTGACTTCAACTTAGCAGCATGGGTGCATTCATCTGTTAATTCATTCCGCCAACACATATTTATTGAGGGCTTACCACAGTCAGGCTCCTGGCACGTTCAGACGAGGAGGATGGAGCCTGCACTTCCAGAAGGGGTTTATTGGGTATGGCAGAGACAACAGAGCAGCAGTACATGACACGGTGAGCAGGACAGTCGTGGAGGTATGGATGCCCAGCTCAGGGACAGCAGAGGACAGGGCCCAGCTCTGCCTGGTGGGGGCAGGGGCATCAGAGAAGGGGCCATCCAAGCCAGCCTGGAGGGGTACATACGAGTATGGAGCAGGCACCCACTGCCTAGAGGTCTGGGGGGGAGGGAGGGGGGCTTGGAGGGCCTGGAGCATGTGGGTGGAGGGGGGGGTGGGGTGGGGTGGTGTCCGGGAGGGGAGCAATTTGGGGTGACACAGGCAGCAAGCCCAAGTGCCTGGGCTGTGAGCACTGGGGTTCAGAGCTGGGGTTCAGAGTGACCTGGAGGCCATCTACAGGGTGGGGGGAGGAGCTGGAGAGAGGACCAGCGTGTGTGAAAAATAGTTAGAAGACAGAATCAGCGTTTTCCGCTTCCCTTCTTTTGGAGGTCAGCCGAGTCAGTGTGTCTCCTGTGCATTCAGCCAAGGGCCCCAACCTGGAAGGAGCGGGCCCAGGAAGACAGGGCAGGAATCGCAAACCAGCGTTGGCATATGTGTGCATGCCGCCCGGTTTCTATTCACGTGCTCACCAGTGTGCCTGTCTCTCTACGTGTGTGTGTACATGCCTATAGACGTTTGTGTTTGTGCTGTGCGTGTGTGTGTGTGTGTGGAAATGTGTATGGAGTGCTCGCATCTGTGTGAGCACTTTATCTCTCGTGTGTGAGTGTGCTCACGTATGCCGTTGAGGACTTGTGTGTGTAAGCGTGTGTGTGTGTTCATCACACAGGTTTTTTTAATAAAGTCTGACACTCTGGAATTGACACAGTCTGACACCACCACCACTGGAGCTTCTCGAATGAATCTCATACAGCTCTGGGCACCGCTCATACCCTTGGGCCGCTCATGTTGCAGAGGCCTCCTTGGTGAGAAGAAAATGGAAAATGAAATCACAGCACTGCCTCCGGGGACTGCCCAGGCCAGGCTCGGGGGGCTGTAGCGGGCAAGAGGGCATCTAAGGACAGTCAGGTGCCAGGGACAGCCTGGGGGCAGACAGGAATGCCTGTGTGTCTGTGTACGTGCACATGGATGTGTGTGGTGCAGGTGTGTACCTACATGTAAGTGTGCGTACGTGCACATCTGTGAGGGGTGTGTATGCACAAGTGCGTGTGCACACAGATAAGCATATTGTTGCCCGTATTTGGGCGTGCTCACGACCTGTGTTTCCTGTTCCAGGAACACCGATCTTTGTTGACCACAGAGTTACCCAAAGTTGCA
>NW_020185321.1:3632493-3677995 GCF_003031525.2 Neophocaena asiaeorientalis asiaeorientalis
ATATCTGCACCTGCCCCCAACCTCCTTGCTGGCCCTCTCATCTGCCAGCCTCAGTGCTGTCCAGGGAACAGACTGTGCTAAGGGCTGGAGAGATTGCCCAGCAGGTGCAGGACACCGCCCAAGCACTCTGCCCCACTCCACAGGGGGATGGGAATTCACTGCCTGCCCTGAAGGTCTGTTCTCTTCTTAACGGCTTGTTGGGGGTTAGCTGATGGCAGGGCCTGCAGGTGCAGGGTCATTACCAGGTTTAAGGAATCTTCCTTGGGCAGCTGAGTCCCTTGAGCTCTGTTTCACTTCCCTCATTCAAGCTGAAGGAGGTGGAGGGGCTGGGAACTGGGGGGTAGCTGAGGGATCTGGGGATTAAGTGGAACCTGCCAACTGTGGTGGAAACAGCCGGGCTGTGGTACAGCAGCCTGAGTGGGCCAGGGAATGTTGGGAGGGGAGTAGGTGGAGACAGGAGTGTGGTCCATCTGCAGAGCCCTTCTCCCCATAGATGCCCTCTTTATCCAGGAATGGCGCTGTGAGCCCATTTCACAGGTCGGGAAACCAAAGCGCAGAAAGGTTGTGCAGCTGCCTGTGGCCGGCACCGAGGTCAGCTGAGCCCACAGCCCCACCTCCTCCATGCAGCCCTCCTCTCCTGCCACTGCGGACAGACAGCAGGGCCCGACCAGGACCTCAGGGTGCCGAGACCTTCCAGCTCGGGGTCCAGAGATGGGGAAACAACCTGGTGCAGACACTGAGCAGCTGTGATATTGCAAGATGCACAAGGTTTTTCTTTGATCTCAGCCCCATCCCTGTTTGCAGAGTTGTCACTATTTGCTAATTTTGCTCCGAGGGGAAGAAAAAAAAGTTCTTTATTTTGAATTTTAGGAAAACAGTGGCGCTCTGGGCTGCATTCCAGGATTCAGAGGCTCTGAGGGAAGAAGGGCCTGACTCTGGGTCCCAAATTGCATTCAATATGGTTGTAAAGGGTTAAAAGATTAGGTATAAATTAGTCCCTCTAAAGTCATTATTGGGACTTCCCTGGTGGTCCAGTGGGTAAGACTCTGTGCTTCCAATGCAGGGGGCCCGGGTTCAATCCCTGGTTGGGGAACTAGATCCCACATGCTGCAACTAAGAGTTCGCATGCCACAACTAAGAAGCCTGCCTGTTGCAACTAAAGATCCCATATGCTGCAACGAAGATCCTGCATGCTGCAGCTAAGACCCAACACAGCCTAAGTAAATAAACAAATAATTAATTAAAAAAATAATAAAGTCATTACTGTGTGTGTATATATATATGTGCATATATAATATACATGTAGATATAACATATATATGTGCATGTACACATATATTTGTGTGTATATACACATATATAAATTACATATGCATATTTTTGATATCTATTTACATACATAAAATATACATACGTATATGTGTGTATCTATGCTTGTATCCATATATGCGTATATATGTGTGGGTGTATATATAACTTATTATTCCTAGATGACTCAGGGACAAGATTAGTTTTATGGGATAAGCCTAAATATCTCAGTGGTCTTTTATTTCCCCTCGGAACAGGTATACTTATCCACTGATGTTCTCTAGTAAAAATTTGAATTTGAGGTAAGGCGATAATCCCAACCTTAGGCCATCTGTATTTTAAAGACTCACAGCACATATCACGGTAAATACAGAATGTGCTTTCACGATAAGTAGTGATTTAACCAAACAAGGTCGTGTTGGAACAGGAGTCAGAGTGACGATTTTTATTATAATAAATAAGGCCTAAGCCACTTATTGATCACTTCCACTTGCCAGGCACTGTTCTAAGAGCTTCACAGATATTGATTGTCTTAATTAATTCAAGCCACAGAACCTGACATAGGTGTTGTTATTTTCCTGTCTTCAGATAAAGAAGCTGTGCTTCCTTTATCTCCGCATTTCCCACAGACAGAACAAAAAATTTTTTTGTCCCTTATTAAAGTTTCACTGGAATAACGACTCATCAATCTCTTTAGCCATTGACATGTGTGATTAAAAAGTATCCAAAGGGCTGTGAAGGACACAGCACACAACTTAGGCATGAGATGTGTGAAGGGAGGGTAAGGAAAATGCCTCGTATCTCCCTCCCTGAAATGAAAACATGCAAAAAAGATAACAAAAATCAGGCAAGCCCTGCTGAAACTCAAGGAAAGCAGCAGCTGCATTTTACAGATTTGAAGGAGTCTCTGCAAGGTGCTGGGCAGCTGAGACCAGGGTGAGGTGTTGGCTTGAAGTAGACCCACAGCCCTTCCTGAATATTGAAAGAAGTGAAAAAATGTGTGGTGTCAGGAAAGTAAGTAAAGGAGATGCTGGTGGAGCATCACACACGTCCTTTCCTCTCCAGATGAGGCACACAGCGAGCACACTCGTGGGGGACGTGGGGGCCAGTGCCAACCATGTCTCAAGGGCCTTCAGAGACCCCAGCCACAGAGCCACGAGCACGGTCTTGGTTGCACCGAGATGCAGCCCTGGCGTGCTTGAAGCTCTCTCTGACCTGGCCATTTACTGGTGTGGAAGAACTCCTTCCTGAACCCCCTAACTCGGAGGGGTACACTAGAGGCATGAGTATTCTTTGTCCCCGAGGACCACTTGCCACAAGGAGGCTGTGCTGAGCCTGGAAAGTCTGTCTTCCCACCAGGCAGAACTCCGTGGTCAGGGCTCTTCTCCAATTGCCCCTTCACCACTGCCGTGGGCTCAGTCGGCCCTCAGCGACCCTGCCCTGAACAAGAGAGATACACCACACTCACAAGATAGATGGAGCACGCCCAACTTGGCAGGAAGAAACCTGGGCATGAGAGTGAACTCAGCCGTATAGCACCTGAAGAAAAGGTGGACGGAGCAGAAAACCATATTGTAATAATATCAAGGAAGGCAAAAAAATGTGAATTTTGAAAATATTTGCTCCGAGAAACAGATGAAGACTTTTTCTTTTCAAAATGAAAATATTGACTCTAAAAACCAAGAGATGGAGAGAGAATGACAACAAACTGTAATCAAAATGAAGCTGGAAGTTGAGCAAACCATCTGAGGACACAAATGACACCACAGCAGACTTTTAAAAGACATCAGCGACAGTAAAAGTCTGGAGAGGGCCTGTGGACAACTGATGCCGTGACACGGAGAGTGAGTTTGAGACGCTTTTTCAGGATGCAGCAAAAAAGGACAAGGGAAGTTGGAAGTAATCAGAGAGAAGGCAACATCTTTGGAGACAAGATATTGGCAATCCAATAAGGGTAAGGGGTGTGATGAAATACAGAACACAGCTAGCAGAAAAGAAAAAGCATTCAAAAATAAAATCGAGGAGAACCTTGCTGAACTGAAGACAGTGTAGATCTGTAGGTTGAAAGCATTTATTCTGTACCAGGCAAAACGAATGAACATCAAAAGAGAGCTGGTGAAATGATCTAGTCTCCTGGATTAATGAAGAATAAGTACCCACAAAGAGATCAATGCTAGGCTGGCCATAGAGTTTTTCCCTCCACCCCTACCACCCTGCCTTCCTTGAGTGGAACCTTACCCTGAACTTCAGCCTCTTTCTCTGCTTTCTTGATGACCCCTCCCTTCTCCTGCTCTAGGTCCATCATCAGTTAATCCCAGGTGAGATAAACATGCACGTCCAGTGGCCCTGCCCTCGGGCTGCTCAGATGTCCCAGGGAGTAGAAGCGTCCTCAGGGACCAGAGGCTGGCCATCCCCATAAGCTGAGTCTCAGCCATTCAGGCTTTCCCAGAAGGGGGTTCCTATCTTCAAATGGGATTTGGACAGACAGAGGAGAGAGACCTGTCCTCCTGCAAATTCAGGTCAATCGATGAGATAAGCCCTGAATAGCAGAAGCCACGTAACTACTGGGTCACATTTTAGACCAAATGTGTATCTTGCTCTCCTGATCCAGGAAGGCCCACTGGGAACTTGCCCAGGTTAAACTGGATGACACCTAGCCGGGCTGCCCAGTCCCTGACCACATACCTATCCTATGACCCAAGGAGAAACCAGCTGGTCTCCTCTGCAGCAAATGTTGCCTGGAAGGATGAGAAACATAATTAAAATCTCAGGTGTTTTTTCCCAAGGGTCATTCCAGCTGGAGAGCCTAAATATCACACAGGGTATGAATGTGCTGCATTTATTATTTTCACCATGGAGACATCCAAGAAAATCGACCTTTTCAGCTTCAATAAAAACGGATTTTCCTGTAGGTCCTTTGACAGCAGCTGCGATCATGAGCAGGGCTGAAACTCAATATTAAACACAAAGAACAGAAAAAGGAGGTGCCTTCCCTTGTCCTGTGAGGGTACTGCTACCTGTTTGCAGTTAGATTCAGGAAAGTGTGTGGGGGCCTGAGACCTGCTCAGAGGAGAGGCCCACTACTTCTCTTGAATCCTAAAGGCTCGGGCATCCTCCCAGCATCAGAGGTGGCTGTTATTCATTCACTCAATTCAAGGCAGGTTAGACTAAGAACAAGGCCACAGTAGCAGGCTGTTCTGGAATTCAGCAGGACTGTGTACTGGCATGATTAGAATTCAGTGTCCTCTCCAGGAATATGCCCACAAGTCCCCAGACATCCCACTTTGACTCATCTTCCCCTAAACGAAACTCAGGGCTGGCTATCTTGCCATTACTTGGCTACACTGTTGAGCAAACCCTTGCAAACTTCCTATTCCACCATTTCCCCCGACCATGATAGTCAATACATAGAAGGACACAATGACAGTCAAATGGTAACAGGGCTGCCTTGCAATGGAACAAGGTGTTTCGCTGTAGAAAAACCTGGAGTGAGTGCCTATTAAAAACAAATGGCTTGACCTCAGGCATCTTCTCCTGCCCATCCCAACCCTGCCACCATGAAAGTAAAGCAATTTTAAAAGGTATAAACCAACAAGGACAAAGACAGATGAGGGAATAGTAGCAGTGAGGGATTCCAATAAATTTTGGAAGGCAGAAAATAGAGGGAGGAGTGCATTCTGATCGAGCAGAGCAGAGCAAGTAATATCAGAGGCGTGTTGGAGGGGGATGTCGGTGAGCACCAGCCCATTAACCACAGAATTCCCAGGCTCAGTATTGGAGGGGATGGGTTCTGGAAGCTGGGGCTGGGAGTGGGGTTTTAGCGTGATTAAAAACAGGGAGGGAGCTTCCCTGGTGGCGCAGTGGTTGAGAGTCCACCTGCCGATGCAGGGGATATGGGTTCGTGCCCCGGTCTGGGAAGATCCCACGTGCCGCGGAGCGGCTGGGCCCGTGAGCCATGGCCACTGAGCCTGTGCGTCCGGAGCCTGTGCTCCGCAATGGGAGAGGCCACAGCAGGGAGTGGCCCACATACCGCAAAAAAAAAAAAAAAAAAAAAAAAAAAAAGGGAGGTTGGGTAGTGTCACTGAAGATGGTAGGGTAGGAAGCTAAAGGAATCTGTCCCTCCATCCAAACAGCTATTGAGTTAGATGGAGTTGTCTGAAGCAATCATTTTGGAACTCTGAAATCCAGTTGAACACTTGTAGTTTCCAGAGGAGAGCTTGATGAAGAGGCTGGTAAATTTTGGTAAATTCTCACATTTTATATAGTGGTTAGCATTCTTCAGCCACCAGCCCCTTGGCAGGCAGTCATGGGGATGACAGCCCACATTCCTAGTATGGCTTGCTGGTGTCAGGGTGGGCAATGAGGACCTTGTCCTACAAAAATAAGGGTTGTGTGTTTTGATTGCTGAATACTGCTTTTGATCACTGAGGGGCTGGCACAGAGGCCAATCATTGTTTGAAGTCCCATGAACTAAAGCAGCTTTCCCACCATGAGGGAATTTAAAGAAAGAGTACCCCCCCACCCCCAGATATTTAAGAGAATATTTGTCAGGTCACTGAACAATCACAGAGACTATGGAACAGAAATTTCAGTGACTACACACAACAAAGAATACACACTTCACATAAATAGTTTGGAAAAAATCATAAATAGATGACTCCAGCCCTCAACATGCAAAAGTCAGAAATCCCTAAGAAGTGTGAAAGTCTGAGTACCAGAGTTACCACATCATAATCCTCAGAATGTCCAGTTCTCAAAAACAACAAAAATTTAACAAAACATACAAAGAAACAGGGAAGTGTGGCCTATTCACAGGGAAAAAAGAATTTGATAGAAACTATCCCTGAGGAAGACCAGACATAGGAATTATTAGTCAAAGACATGAAGTCAACTGTCTTTAATGTATTCAATGAACTAAAGGAAACCATGGACAAAGAACTAAAGGAAATCAGGAAAATTATGTCTTAAAAAATGAGAAGTTCAATAAAGAGAAGTTATAAAAATGAATCAAATAGAAAATTTAAAGCTGAAAAGTATAATAACTGAAATAAAAACTCACAGGAGGGGTTTTCAGCAGAAGATTTGAGTAGGCAGAAAAAAAGGATCAGCAAACTTGAAGATAAGACAATTGAAATTATTCAGTCTGGTAAGCAGAAAGAAAAAAGAATGAAGGAAAATAAACACAGACCAAGGGACCTATGGGACACCATCAATATAACAACATATGTGTCATAAGATTCACAGAAGAAGAGAGAGAAAAGCAGAAGAATATTTGCGTAAATAATGGTGAAAAAGTCCCAAATCTGATGAAAGATATGAAGTAAACATCCAAGAAGCTTAACTAATCCAAGTAGGATAAACTCAAAAAGATCCACACCAAGATATATTATACTCCAATTGCTGAACCCAAAGACAAAGAGAATTTTTGAAAGCAACAAGAGATAACAACTGGTCACATGCAAGAGATCTTCATAAAATTAACAGCTGATATCTCCTCAGAAACCATGGGGGTCAGAAGGCAGTGGGATTACATATTTCAAGTCCTGAAAGAAAAAAATGCAACCAAGAATTCTACATCTAGCAAAACTACCCTTCAAGAATGAGGGAGAAATTAAGACATTAATTAAGACATCCAGATAAAAGCTGAGGGAGAACACTACCAATAGAACTTGCCTACAAAAAATGCTGAAGAGAGTCCTTCAGGTTGAAGTAAAAATATACCAGACAGTAACTCAAAGCCATAAGAAGAAATAACACCAGTAAAATCAACTGCAAAGGTAAATATAAAAGCTACTATTATTGTACTTTTGATTTGGTTTGTATCTCCTCCTGTTCTCCTATATGATTTAAAAGGCAAATGCATAAATATTGTAAATCTATGTTAATAAGCATACATTGCATAAAAGTGTAATCTGCGACAATAATAATAATATAAAGGGGAGGGATGGACATGTATAGGAGCAGATGCTCGTGTATACCACTGAAACTAAGTTGGCATTATTCAAATTAGATTCTTATAAGTTTAAAATATTAATTGTAATCCCAAGGTAATCACTAAGAGAATAACTAAAAAAATACCAAAAAATGTAATCAAAATGGTACACTACAAAAAAATCAACGAAATACAAAGAAGGCAGTCATGGGGGAATTAAGGAATGAAAACCATAGAAGACATACAGAAAACAAACAGATCCATATTTGTTTCTATTTACAGAAATAGAAACAATACAGTAAATGGCAGAAGTAAATCCTTCTTTATCAGTAATCACATTAAATGTAAATGGATTAAACTCTCCTACTAAAAGAAAGAGATTGGAAGATTGGATAAATAAAACAAGATGCATTTATATGCTGTCTCTACAAGACTGTAGATATAGGGACACAAGAAGTTGAAAGTAAGAGGATGGGGAAAGATATTTCATGCAAACAATAACCAAAAGAGAGGTAAGGTGACTATATTACTGTCAAACAAAATAGACCTTAAATCAAAAAAAGATTAAAAGAGACAAAGAAAGACTAGAGAGAAAGAAAGAAAGATAGATAGATAGATAGATAGATAGATAGATAGGTAGATAGATAGATAAAAGCTTCAATACAATAAGATGTAACAATTATAAACATATATGCACCTAGTAACAGAGCCTCAAAATATATGTGGCAGAATTGAAGGGATAAATAATTCTATAATAATAGTTGGAGACTTCAATGCCCCACTTTCAATAACAGATAGGAAAACAAGACAGAAGATCAATAAGGAAACAGACTTGAACACTATAAAGCAATTAGAGTTAATAGCCATATACTGAACACTCCACTCAATAACAGCAGAATAAATGTTCTTCTCAAATGCACATGGGGCATTCCCCAGGATAGATCATATGTTAGGCCACAAAACAAGTTTTAATACATTTTTAAAGATTGAAATCATATAAGGTATCTTTTCTGATCACAGTGGAATGAAACTAGAAACAGTAACAGAAGAAAAACTGGAAAATTCAAAAATATGTGGAAATTAAACAACACACTCTTAAACTACCAATGGGTCAAAGAAGAAACCACAAGGGAAATTAGAAAATACTTGAGACTAATGTAAACAAAAACACAACGTACCAAAACTCATGGGATGCAATGAAAGCAGTGTTAACAGTGAAATTTATAGAAGCCAATGCATATACTAATAAAAGGAGAAATATCTCAAATCAATAACCTTACTGTACACCTTAAGGAACTAGAAAAATAAAAGCAAATTAAACCCAAAGCAAGTAGAAGGATGAAAGAGTAAAGGTTAGAGGGGAGAGAAATAAAATAGAGAATAGAAAACTAAAATCAATAAAACCAAAATTGGTTCTTTGAAAAGATTAACAAAATTGACAAACCTTTAGCTAAAATAACTAGGAATAAAAAGAGAGAGACACAAGTTACTAAAATCAGAACTAAAATTAGGCACATTACTACAGATTTTACAGAAGTAAAGAAGTTAAGAGAATGCTATGAATAAACAATTATAACCAACAAATTGGAAAACGTAGATGAAATGAATAAATTTCTAGAAGCACATAATCTACCAAAACAGACTCAAAAAGAAATATAAAATCTCATTAAACTCATAACTAGTAAGGAGATTGGACCAGTAATTTTTTTAAAAAAATCTCATAACAGAAAAAAGTTCAGGACCAGATGACCTCACTGGTGAATTCTATCAAACATTTAAAGAGGAATTAATGCCAATATTTCCTAAACTATTCCAAAAAATTGAAGAAGAGGGAACACTTCCTAACTTATTCTATGAGACCAGCTTTTTCATTACACCAAAGCCAGAAAAAGATACTACAAAAACAAGAAAACTATAGACCAACATCCCTAATGAATATCAATGCCAAAAATGTCAACGAAACGCTAGCAAACCAAATTCAGCAGCATATTAAAAAGCCATCATGACCAAGTAGAATTTATGCCCAGAATGTGAGGATGGCTCAACATTAAAAAAAAGAAAGAAAGAAAAAACAACCCAAAAATCCACAAAGAAAACTAATCAATATAGTACACTACATTAATAGAATGAAGGGAAAAATACATGATTATTTCAATTGATGCAGAAAAAGCATTTGACAAAATTCAGCACCCTTTCATGATAAAAACACCCAGTAAGCAAGGAATAGAAGAGAACTTCCTCAACATGACCAAGGCCACTTAAGAAAAACCCACAGCTAACATCATACTCAGTGGTAAAAGGCTGAAAACTTTTCCCCTAAGACCAGGAACAAGATAAGGATGCCTGCTTTCAGCAGTTCTATTGAACTTCTATTCACAACTTCTAATCAGTAGTATTAGGAGTTCTAGGCAAAGCAATTATGCAAGAAAAAGAAAATGTGTTCAAATTGGAAAGGAAGAAGTAAAATGATCTCTGTTTACACATGACATGATCTTGTATGTAAAAATCTCTAAAGTAATAAAAAATGTAGAGCTAATAAATAAATTTAGCAAAGTTGCAGGATATAAAATCAACATGCAAAAATCAGTTGTATTTTTGTACACTTGTCATGACCAATTTAAAAATGAAATTAAGAAAGAAATTCCCTTTATAATAGCATAAAAAATAATAAAATATTTAGGAATAAATGTAACCAAGGAAGTAAAAGATTTGTGAACTGAAAACTACCAAACATTGCTAAAAGAAATGAAAGGAGACCTGAATAAATGCAAAGACATCATATGCTCATGGATTGATATTATTAAGATGACAACACTACCAAAAGTGATCTACAGATGCAATGCAATCCCTATCAAAATCCCAATGGTACTTTTTACAGAAATAGAAAAACCCATTCTAAAATTCATATAGAATCTCAAGGGACTTGAATAGCCAAAATAATCTTGAAAAGAAGAAAGTTGGAAAACTCACACTTCCAGATTTCAAAACTTACTACAAAGCTACAGTAATCAAAACAGTGTGTTACCTGCATAAAGAAAGACATATAGACCAATGGAATAGAAGAGAGAGCCCAGAAATAAACTCTCACATACAGTCAATTGATTCTCAACCAGGGTGCCAAAACTATTCAATGGAGAAAAGACAATGTTTTCAACAAATGTCATATAAAAAAAAGGAAATTAGAATGACATCAGATTTTTCAATAGCAAAGGTAAAAACTAGAACACAATGGAGCAAAATTTTTTAAATTCTGAGGAAAAATTATTTTCAATATGAAATTCTATATCCAGCCAAACTAGCAACCAAAAATGAGAGAAGAATAAAGACATTTTCAGACCTTCGTGCACTAAAAAGATTTATTTTCCAAATACCCTTTCTCAGGAAGCTGAAGAACATGTTCCAGCAAGATGTGAAAGAACATGAAATCCAGGAAATGGAAGATCTACACAGGAGTAGAGTGAAGGTTGCTCCTAAAGCGACAGCTTCACAGCAGATTGTGACAAGAAGGAGAAAGTTCTGGGAGAGACATCCTCAGGAGCGAGAAAGAATGCCCGTTAGAGAAGAGGTTCCCAGATTTTCTTGGTTCATGGTATCCTTGTCTTAGTAATTTTTTCTTGATACTCCTAGGTTAAAAGAAATACCTAACAGTTCTGTTTATAAAATAGTTAGGCCTTAGCAACTTAATCAATATTTATGTCCTAACAACCTATAGTAGCCTTTTGAAAAACCAGTACATATAAATTGAAATCAAAATATTAAAATTTCATTCTTTAATAATCACAATTACTTCCTAATGAGATGTGTGCACCTGTCTGGACACCGCACAGCTTCTCAAACCTTTGAATCAGATTATACACCTCCACCCTCATTTTCTGTTTCACACTGATATTTACCCAGCACTTGCATATTATCACAGTAAACGCTGAAAACCCAGCTTTGCAAAAATGTGCCATCAGTTGAAGCAATGTAGTTCACACTAACACTGAAACAGTGAACTGCCTTATGCTAGTAGTTTATGACAGCTAACAAATGTTGACTATCACTGGATTTCTCTCAAAAATTTAAAATACCCCACGATGCTTCTGAATGTTCACTGTAATATCCTGGTGTGCCTTGGTGCAGTTTGGTAACTGTGATATTAGCTTGTATCTAAAATTATTGTTAATAGACTGGCAGAGATTTCAAAACATGTGGAAAAATTTAATGATAGGTATGTTGAAAACCAGGCAAATAAAAAAGTGAAGCAATTAATATCTCTAGAGGGAAAAAAACAAGGTTGGATAAGAAAGGAGATGAGATGATTATATATTCTTGACTCAACAATAAACCATATTTGCATAGTCAAAATAACATAAACACTGGCTGTAATTGTAACCGGAAGTGTGATGGGGGACGGTGGAGGAGAAGTAGGGAGGGGATGCCCTAGGAAAGCTGGGAATTCATTCACAGGGTGGGATATCAGAATAGAATGACAGAACCAATGAAGGAAGAGGGGGCCATGGTTGTGAATGTGGATTGGAAACACGGAGGTGAATACAGGAGGGAGCAGGCCCAGGAGGTAAAAGCGTTGTCTCCGGGAACAAGATTGGGATGTAGGGAAGTATTGCTCCTTATTATAAATCTTTTGGTAATATTTGACTTTTTGAACTATGTGCATGCATTGCGTTACTAACAGCTTGTAAAAATTAAACAAAACAATACTAAAACCTAACGAATGTAACCCAGATGCCCCTTATAATCTAAATAATATTTCACATGCAACAGAAAGCCTAAGAACTCTACTGAGATTTCTGCAAAGCTGAGCCTGAGAGTAGGGGGTGAATTATATTCTCATGTCGTTCCTGCTCCATTTGCCACCTCTGCTGAATCCTTGCCGTCTGCTCTCGATCATGCCGTGTTGACCGTGATTTAGTCACCACGGTCCACCTTCCCCAGACTCTCCAAATCAACTAAGAATGCAAGCTGAGGCCTGCGAGTTTGTGGACCTTGGAGGAGGGGCTGCTTGTTAGACACCCCTTTTCTCCATGTCAAGCCTGGGTTCCTGGCTTCTGGTCTCTGACCCCCACCTCCATCCCAGAGGCAGCTGCCCCCGGGAGTACAAGCTCTTTCTCCTACAGCTGGCTCCAGGGACACCACGGATGTGCGCAAGCGTACACACGCGCACACACACACACACACACACACACACGAGGGTCACTGGGGCAGAACAAAGAGCAGGCCCTCTGAGAACAGCAGAGACCCTGGAATGATCATCTTTCCCTCACCAGGCTCCATCCTCCCAGAAGAGAGCGTCAGTTTGAAGCAGCATTTTTTTCCTCCACTCTGCGTTATTCCCCCTACCTTGATAAGCGAAGAAAAACAGCAGCTGTGTATTGTGACCGACTCACAGGGGTCTGAGGGTATGATGATAACAAAGCTCTTTCCTGGAAACTGGTGGTGCCCACTCCCCGTGTGTCTGCGTGCAGGGAGCCGTGCAGTGTGGCCTGGCCGCCGCGCGCTTTAGCAGAACACTAAGATGAACGATTAATGCACTGATGTACAGACTTAAATTTCGGCAAATCCCAAGTAGCTCACTCCGTAGGCTCCTGGTGGGAAGCCCGTGGTCAGATGACTGAGGTGTACGGGCTTGTGCCTCACTCACCCAGAACAGCTGAGATAGGACTCTGGATCCCTCTGCCGCTCCTGCCGTTCCTTCCCGTGCGGGACAAGGACCCCAGTCTGAAGAAGCTTTCTCTGTCTCCGAAGCATAATCCTAAACTCGTGGAGAGCGGCACTTTTGCATTTTTCTCCGTCTCCCTAGCAGCCCTGGGTGGGCATCTGGAGTCCAGTCCCTCTTTGTGGGGTGGCCAGGACCCAGGACACTGTCTACCAGATGTCCCAGAGACTTGCTGCCTGCGTGGGGCCTGGACCCTTCAGGCAGTTGGCCCATGGGTGAAGCTTCAGGTTCCTCTTCTCCTGCAAGGGGTGCTGGCAGGGCTCCCCGAGGATGGGGCAGCCTGCGGGAAAGGGGCCCGATGGAGCTGGCCAGCACCCACATCATTGGGCTACACATTTACGTCACCCATATGTAAATGATCCTCTCCACTCTGCCCTGGGGGGCTGCAAGGAGAGGGCAGTGGAGGGTGCAAGGGAAACGTCCAGCCTCCGGGACGAGGACAAACCTCCAGCGCTGGCAACGAAGGGAGCATCCCAGTTAGAGCGCACGCAGAGGCCACTCCCAGTGACCACTGGCCCGCTACTCCGGCCTCCACTCCAGCCTGAGGGTAGATATACCACCCTCCACTTTGGATTCCAGAGGATGAGGTCCAGGACAATAAAAGGGGACCGAGGCCAGCATGCCCTGGACAGCTAGGGCCCCTTCTTGGGCCTGGTGGGCCTGCTTTCCTCCAGATGCTGGCCATCACCTGCGAGCATCATCATCCCGGGGGCCATTGTCTGGAAGCCACATCTCAGGGCTTGTGCCTCATTTAGGATCTGCCTGCCCCACCTCTCCCGCCTCCCAGCCGAGCACACACAGCCTTCTCCACTTGCCCGGACTTCCCTAAATGAGGCCCTGAAGGACACTGGAAACAGTCTTCGCTTTAGGAAGAACCTCTACCCCACCGACACCACACCCGCCCCCTCCTCACCAGGACCTGCTTCCAGAAAACCCAGCTGCCATGAGCCATGCGAAGGGGAGTTAAGAGCCATTGAGGATGGAATGCCAAAGTCCCATCACATCCGCATCTCAAATATTCTCCCTGGAGCAAGTCAGCCTTGCAGCCATCGTCGGAAACCTGAGGCACACGGGCTCTTGTCGTGCCCCGCCTGGTCATCCCACTGGCAGGACCTGTGCGCTGGGCATGCCCTGGGCTGGGTGACTAATGCTCTCCTGAGCTGGATGCAATGGGCATGTTCCTTTCCACTTCTTGGAAGCCCCCTGCCCTGGCTCATAATTCCGTGGAACCTCCTTTGGCTTGGAGACTGGGCTTGTGCCCCGGGCTTGTGCCCCAAATGTACCAACTCTGACTGCCTGGGCTACCAAGCCTGCCCCCGAGCTGAGCACAGGGCGTGGGGGAGCACATGCTGTCCCGAGATGTTCTTTTTTTTTTTTTCATAAGTTTATTTATTTTATTTATTTTTTTTGGCTGCGTTGGGGCTTTGTTGCTGCACACGGGCTTTCTCTAGTTGTGGCGAGCGGGGGCTACTCTTTGTTTCGGTGCACGAGCCTCTCATTGTGGTGACTTCTCTTGTTGCAGAGCACGGGCTCTAGGTGCGCAGGCTTCAGTAGTCGTGGCATGAGGGTTCAGTAGTTGTGGCTCGCGGGCTCTAGAGCACAGGCTCAGTAGTTGTGTTGCACGGGCTTAGTTGCTCTGCGGCATGTGGGATCTTCCTGGACCAGGGCTCAAACCCGTGACCCCTACACTGGCAGGCGGACTCTTAACCACTGCGCCACCAGGGAAGTCCCCTGAGATGTTCTGCGTCGATTAAAACCTTCAGTGTCTGCGAGGCAGGAAACTCTCCTTTCGCAAGTGAGCCTGGTTCTCACTGGCCTCCCCGCCACCGCACGGCCAGGATCAATACCAGTGAGAGTGGAGCTCCGTCCTGAGTTGTTAGCTGTCCTTACTGGTTCGGGGCATAATCCATAATGTTTGGCTCCTGGTGAACGGCTCCCTCGCACGCTCTGGGGTGACGTCAATGAGCAGGGCGTCCAGTCGAGGTGGAGGCACAGAGTCCTGGGGACAGTTTTGGGAGACCAGTGAGGGGCATGGGGGCTGAGCCTGGCTGCCCCTGATGTGGAGGCGCACAAACCCTCTCCCCTCGGCACCAAGGGCCTGGAACTTTCCCAGACCTCCTCATGGGGCTGAACTGCCCACACATCCCTGTCTGCTGAGGACAATTTGTTAAGAACCGTCTGTTCAGCTAATAATGAGGCTCGGCCCTTCCGCTCCGGCCCTGGTCGGGGGTGTTTCAGGGAAACTAGATTTCCAGGGATGCTTAGGCAGGGCCGTGCCGTATCCTGGCAACCAGACCCAAAGCCAGGTCCCCCTGAGACCCCAGCTCCCGCCCAGCACTGGGCAGCATGGGGAATGGCAACAGTGCAGGCTGCCCTCACTGCCCACCCCACCCCTTGGCTGGACCCTAGGTGTGCAGGGGTCCACACCTCTCCTTGGGTGGCCACACCCTGACCTGCCTTGGCCTGCTTTTTCCATCACCGCCCCTCTGGGCTCCCAGGGCTGCCCTGGGCCGTGACCTCATCTGCAAAGGGGCAGGCGTGGGGACACAATTCCTCCAGCTCCTGCCCACGAGCCCTTGGCTGCCCGGCTGCCCACGCCCCTCTGCCACTTCTCGTTCTCAGGATAATTTGGTTAAAAGCAACAGCAGTTGAGGTGACTGGGATGGGGGTTTGGGACCAGAAACAAACCTCCCGATCTCAAGGCAGCCCTTCTCTCCAAGCCGGGCCAGGCCCAGTCATTCCTGGGCACCTCTCTCTGCCTTTCCGATCCAGCAGCTAGAAAGCGAAGCAGCAGAATCCCAGCCACAGACCCCCCACCCTCCAGGGGAACCCTTCTCAAGAGGGTAAAGCTGCCCATGTCCTCTCAGCCCAGAGAGGGCCAGGGCATTCGCTGAAGCCCACCTTGCTCTGGCCCGCTGACCACTCCATCAGACTGCTACCCTAACCCTACAGCAAAGCTTGGGGGTGACAGACCCCAGGCTGGAGCACCCGCACGCCAGAGTTTCACCCTTGACCCTTAGTGTTCCCCCTCGCCAGGTTTCTGAGAACATCTCCCCTGAGATCTCTCCCAGTGGCAGCTCTGCCAGGGAACCCAAGCTCCACGGAGCCCACAGGTAGGCCCCCCACCCCCCCAGGGTTCCACAGAGGGGACCTCCTTGAGGGTGAGTCCATCCCAATGGCCTTGGACCTGCGACTCCCTGGGCTTGCCCTTGTCCCCTCTCCTTGGACAGTCACAGCAGATGGATGCCTCCAGGAGAGACTTTCCCATCCCCACATGGAGGGGACACTGTGGCGTGCCACCCAGACCTCCTCTCCAGGGCTGATGCCGCCACCCCTCGGGTGCTGGGAATTTCACTGTGTACTGAAGGGTTGTCCCAGCTCTAGAGCGCTCATGGGACTGGCCGAGGCCTTGGCTGTAACCCCACTGTGTCTTCCCTCTCTGCCCACTCCTACACTCCTCACTTCCTTCCTGGGGTCCGTTCTGAGAGCCCTCAGCATAAAACCCCTGCCCCAAAGACGCCTGGGCTCTGGGGCCAGCTGGCTGTGGGTATGAGGGCCTGGGGCTCCCATCCTCTTGGAATTTTCACTGCAAGCTCAGAGTTTTAACTTCACGTCTTGACCTCCAGCTGACCGCGGCATTGCTCTGACCTCCACAGGTGTCCCCTAGCTCCCGCCTCTGTGAAAGACTCCCTGTGTGGTACACACAACTGATGCTCCTCCCAGAGCCTCTCAGATCCCCACACCTGGGCATCTGTGCCCCGATTCTATGAGCTGCACCCGCAACTTCTCGGGACCTCCCTGGGTTACAGGAGCTGCTCTGCCCACAGGTGCATGTCCCTTGGGCGGCCCTTAGTCGATGACTGACAGGGGCAGGAGTATGAAAGACCAGCTCCTTAACAAACCACATGGGTGCTCATCTTGGGGTCTGCTTTTAGGGGGCCCTACCTAAGACCCTCTTTTCTTATAGGAGAAAAAGTAGAGTCTGGAGAAAACCCACACGCACACTTGAGCCTGTGGGCCTCGGATTTTGTAGTTTCCATGTCAGGCCCGGAAGGACCTTCTCGCACTCCCAAGGTCTGCCGTGTGAAGATCACTCACCCACGTTTCCTTCCATTATTTTTGAGAGCTTCAGTTGTTATAATTAAATCTTCAATCCACTACTTGGGACTTATTTTGGTGCATGGTATAAAGAAGGAAGCTAATTTAATATGTCCATAAACAATTAACTATCACAGTACCCACTTATTTATATATGTGATTTTTAAGTTAAAAATGAATTGGTAAAAGAAATTTAAAATTAAAAAAAATTAGTATATGAAATGATCTCCAAGATATTAAGTAAAAAAAGAAAGAAAAAAAAAAGGGGGCTTCCCTGGTGGCGCAGTGGTTGAGAGTCCGCCTGCCGATGCAGGGGACACGCGTTCATGCCCCGGTCCAGAAGGATCCCGCGTGCCGCGGAGCGGCTGGGCCCGTGAGCCATGGCCGCTGCGCCTGCGCGTCCGGAGCCTGTGCTCCGCAACGGGAGAGGCCGCAACAGTGAGAGGCTGCATACTGCAAAAAAAATAATAATAAAAAAAATAAAAGAACAAAAATCAAAGTGCAGAACAGTGTGTATAATAAGCTCTTATTTGTTCAAAAAAACCTACATACAAGTGCTTCTATACACATGGACAGTTCCTGAAAGGGTTTATAGAAACCCTTTACATAAACTGTTAATGGTGGTTGGTTCCAGAGAAAAGGACAGGGGTCTGGAGTGGAAGGGAGAACTACTTTTTTTTTATTGACTACCCTTTGACCTACTTGAGTTTTCTAGCATGTTCAGTTATGACCTTTTTAGTACAAAATATATTAATTTTTAAAAGTCAAGACTGTAAGTTGCAAGTAACAAAACACAGCTGAAGCTAACTTGAGCATAAGGGGGCCATATTTTGAAGGATGCAGTAGTTACCCATGGAGCCCAAGGCCAGGAGGGCAGCCAGTGTTGAAAGGCCTGGAACTAGGAATGTAAAGCTAACAGAACAGTCCCTCCTGCCTGTCCATCTGTCCCCATCCTAGATCAGAGGACTTCCTCCCAATGGAAAGGTGCCTAAAACCCACCTGTCCCTGTTCCCCGCCCCACCCAGGCAGCTGTGTGGCTCCTCTTCTCAGAGCTCACTTTCTTTTTATAAGGAGGAGGTCACTCTACTACTCCATCTGTGCCTGGTGCCACCCTAGGCTGAGTAAAAACTCATCCTATGGACAGTGGTGAGTTTCGTTTATAAGACTGGGATACATTAAGAACATTCTTGAACAGAGATACACCCCACTCAGTTGCCAGTCCAAAGCAGATACCATTTCTTCCTGCCCAGAAAGGATCTGGAAGTGATGGGACCAGAGGTTTCTTGCCTTCCACAGTGCTTTGGCGGCTTGCTTCCCCGGCCAGCACCCATCCCAGGGGCGATCTCCAGATCCAGTGTCCTGTGGGGACCCTCCAGAGAGAAGCCCTGGGGAAGATTCCCCCCAGGGGGTGACCGCCTCGATGGCTCACCCCCAGCTAGAGCCCAAGCTAAGAATTGTGGATTTCCCAAGAGACAGAAAATCCCAAGCCCCTGTTGGCCAGGCTTTCCTTTTCCTGAAAATATATCTCATGAAAACCTAAGCCGTCTAAGTGTAGGGATCCCCTACAGCCTTGTTCTCGGTTAGCCCCTAATCCTAGGCCCAGGAGCCAACAAGCATCATAATTGCTTCTCCAATATTTACCCCAGTTGGGAGACTTCTCGGTGTTGGATGGGACTTCCCACTGTGGTCATCCCCACTCGCAACCTGCCTCAGTCGGCTCACTGTCTTTCAAGGACTGTCTACTTGTAACTCCACTTGTGGCACCAAGGTTGATGTTGCTTAATACTCTTCTGATTATACCATCCAACTAGAATAGGCTTAAACAAAAACATGGGTTTTTTAAAGCCTATGGGACCTGCAAACAGAAACCTCAGGAAGGTTCACCACTCAGAGCCAGGACCGGTTAAAAACAAGGCCACCCAGCTTTCCTGGCTGTGTAGGTTACTAGTTTAGCCACACAAAGGACTGACTTTCTCAAAAAAAAAAGGGCTTCCCTGGTGGCGCAGTGGTTGAGAGTCCACCTGCCAATGCAGGGGACACGGGTTCGTGAGCCTGCGCGTCCGGAGCCTGTGCTCCGCAACGGGAGAGGCCACAACAGTGAGAGGCCCGCACAGCAGAAAAAATAAAAAAAAAGATTACTGGAAAACACAAAAAACAGACAGCTCAAGTTAATTATCTTAGTTTCTAAGTATCGGAAAATGCAAGGACTCACTGAAATTATTCCTTAGATATACATCTTAACCATCTAGGGCCAGTATCCTGTTTTTCTTCATCCTGAATCCCCTCAGGGTGCCCTATGGTGGGGGGGAGCGGCAGCTGTAGTGGCTGATGGCTTGACCCTTGTAGAACTGGAATGGCGGGCAATGTTCTTTGTTTATGGGAATGGCAGGCAACATTCCCTGTCCATATTACCCGCCCCGGTTCAGCCCCTCAGGCTGGCATGGAGGCAGGTTTGGGGATTGGGAGCATTTAAGCACATTGTACAAGACAGCTAGACACCCACCAACATTGTCAAAATAAGGGGCGGGGATTAGAGATGATTTTGAGTTGAGGAGACACCTCTGAAAGGTAGACGAAAGTCTAATAGTATAGAAGATTGCTTTTCTGTTTCAAGAGAAATATATGAAAATTACAGAAAAATCATAAAATTCAAGAAAACAGGAAACACCCTTGATATCATTTATCCAATTAGCTTGTTCAACTCTCCTGCCCCTCCTCCACTTGGATACACATCCCTCCAGTCTTTTTTCTCGGTTATTTATAGTAAATTTTTCATATATGTGGTAGCAGACTCTGCATGTTCAGCCTGCTTTATTAAAGAATCGAAGCTCTTTGATCTTTTTCCTCGTTTTGTTGCATTAGAGAGACAGAATGCAAATATTTCATCTCTCCTCCGGGAAGGGTTGCATATTAAGTTCTTCCTGCCCTTGAGGAAAGAAAGGGCAACCAAGTTTTGGTTGCTAAATGATGGGCTTAATGGCTCATCCAATCAGACCTATTGTGAAAGAATGAGGGAAGATAAGGAAGAACGAGGGGTTTGTTGGCATCTGAGGTGAGCAATAACAAGTTTCGAACCACCTGAAAAATAAAATTCAGTAATCAGACAGATGGAGATGAAATCGTCAGCTTTGGGTGTGGTGAGGCTGACATGAATTCCCTAGGATCTCCAGCCCCTGTTGGGGTTCCCAATATTACACCCGCCACCAACGCCCTCCGCAACGGCAGGGACAGTGTTTAGTGACACCCTCTGCATACCTATCTACAAAAGTGGGTCCTACCATATTCACTTTGCTCTGAAACCGGCCTTTTCCCTTTATTTTATGAATCTCCATTCACTGGCGTCAGAGTTGTTTTAACATGGAGACTATTATGAACACCCTTATTCATATATTGTTTTTAACCTGTTTGATGATTTCCTTATGATAAATTCCAAGAAGTGGATCACATTACAATTGTGTATGCATTCCTGCTATGTTGCTCTCAGAAAGATGATAACAATTCAAAATCTGCCTAACAGGGTATGAACGTTCCTGTTTCTCCCCACGCTCATCAACATTGGTAATTATCCTTTTTTACTCTTTGCAAATGTGAAAAACCAGAAACAAATTGCGTTAATGTATATTTCTGACGACCATTAAAGTTGAACATCTTTTTTTTGTTTGTTTTTTGAACGTCTTTTTTTATTTTCATTTTTTGGCCGCGTTGGGTCTTTGCTGCCGCACGTGGGCTTTCTCTAGTTGCGATGAGCAGGGGCTACTCTTCGTTGCGGTGCACCGGCTTCTCGTTGCGGTGGCTTCTCTTGTTGCGGAGCACGGGCTCCAGGCACGTGGGCTTCAGTAGTTGCAGCACATGGGCTCTAGAATGCAGGCTCAGTAGTTGTGGTGCACGGTCTCAGTTGCTCCATAACATGTGGGATCTTCCCAGACCAGGGATTGAACTCGTGCCCCATGCACTGGCAGGAGGACTCTTAACCACTGCACCACCAGGGAAGTCCAAAAGTTGAATGTCTTTTAATGTTTGTTGTGTATTTACATTTCTTTTGGAACTGATTGCATTTGTTTTTACATGTTTCTCTTATTGATTATTCAGAGCTGTCTGTACCTTGAGGATAACTTTTGCTCATCAAAATGCATTACAGATCTCTGTCCACATACACACTCCAGTCAAATTTTGTTTTCTGGTTTGGTGGGTGGTGTACGGAAATCATTTGGAAAATTTTCGGTATTCACACGCTGACTACATTTATTAAGTATTTCCTATATGACAGGCACTGTTCTAATTGATTCACATGTATTAACTGGTTGTAATCCATACAACAATAACCCTATGAGACACATACTACTATTGTACCAGTTTTACAGGCAGAGAGACACCTTGCCCAAGGGCACACCGCCAGCAAGCGGGATTCAAGCCGTTGCCTGTCTACAGGATTCTTGCTCTAACCATGACCTAGTGCCACATGTATTCACTCTAAACCCTGGGGAGTCTGAAATGTTTCCTTGACATGTGACTGATATATGCGTACTGAGAAAGCTCCCAGGCAGTTTTGATATACCCCCAGCATAAGCACCAGTTGTTAGTGGTGTTTTATTCGTTCGTGTTGTGCTGTGTGGAAGTTTTACATTTTTTACCTAGTCAAATTTGTCCTATTTCTATTATCTGCAAAAAATTAATCAATAGTCAAACTAAGAAAGAAATGAAAAATTTTATTCGAGCCAAACCTGAGGATTATAACCCAGGAGACCATCTCTCGGAGAGCTCTGAGAACTGTTCCAAAGGGGAAAAGGGGGAGGCCAGTATATATGTGATTGTGGCAAAGGGGTGTGTGCCCTCAAGCACGCATCTTGGTAGAAGGTTGCTACTAGCCACGAGGAACAGACATCTCAGTTAGCGGTTTTAGTGCTTTTCTAAGTATGGGAAGATGCAAGAAACTAGGTTCACACAATCTTCTCCTGAAAATATCTGGCCCTATCTGAGGGCCAGTTCTGTCACTTTTCTGGGGGCACAAAGTGTCTCATCCTGACCTTCACCCTGAATTCCTTTCAGGGTGTATTGTAGGTCAGTGACTGCAGTAGCTAATGACTTGATTCTTGTAGAACTGAATGGTGGGTGACATTCTTTATTTTACAGCCTCTTCCTTTTTGGTCTTTACTTCAAACAAGGTTTGGAAGGTATTTTATGACCAATTTGTCCCATGGTGCTAGGAATGCTTATTCCCAGGTCAGGTGAGGATTTTGCTGGTAGGACACTCAGTGTGCTATTACTGGACTAGGCCCTGTTAACAGTAACCAAAGGCCTCTGGACCACCTGTCTTACTAGTCTGTTATGGTCCAGGAAATGGTTCCCTCTTGTTGCTTCTTCCCATATCTAGAGTAACACTATTACAGTCACTGAACTTATAGAACTATATATATTTTTTGTTTGTTTTGTTTTGTTTTGTTTTTTGGCCACCCCACATGGCTTGCAGGATCTCAGTTCTCCAACCAGGGGTTGAACCCAGGCCACAGCAGTGAAAGCCTGGAATCCTAACCACTAGGCCACCAGGGAACTCCCTAGAACTATATATATATATTTTTTTGTTGTTGTTGTTGTTTGTTTTTTGCGGTACGCGGGCCTCTCACTGTTGTGGCCTCCTCCGTTGTGGAGCACAGGCTCCGGACGCGCAGGCTCGGCGGCCACGGCTCACGGGCCCAGCCGCTCCGCGGCATGTGGGATCTTCCCGGACCGGGGCACAAACCCGTGTCCCCTGCATCGGCAGGCGGACTCTCAACCACTGCGCCACCAGGGAAGCCCTAGAACTATATTTTTGATCAATTATTTCAAGTCACCTAATTATCATTACTTTTATCTGAGGCTCAGTCACACTATTTGGCAATGCAAGAAGCATTACCAAACATCTTGTAAAATAGAATACAAGTAATATAGCTAGTAGCATTAATGAGGTCATAAGTAAATATTTAAGCTAAGAACTTCTGTTAGGTGTGGCCCAGTATCTCACCAGGTGATCTGACTAGTCTGTTCTGCACCAATCTCTATCTTTAAGAGAAATGATATATTGGCGTTGTACATAAAGTCCACCAGAGATGTCTGCACATCCCAGGTGAGTGGTGGGTCAGCGTGACCCCTTACAGGATTGAGAAGGGATTGTTATCTTCTAAGGAGTTACATGGCCGGTGCCAGAAGAAGAAAAATTCATTTTTATGGTTGAGCAGGTATTTCTGCCGTTAGGGAGATCTGGTTAATACATAATTCACGTGCACAAGGCACGCTAGAGGGGAGGGAGGAGGCCAAAGGGCAGAGGAAAAGTTTTATGTTCATATTTTTCTTGTCTTGCCTTAAAATGTGAATTTTTATTTCATCACTATCTATTTTTCTTTACCATTACATTAAAAAAATAACCCTTACTTAGCCCAAATGTATCAGTTATCTACTCAGGTATCAGTGCTCCACACTCTACTCCAAAGCATAGTGGCTTAAAATATTAACCATCTATTATTTTTTATGATTCTCTGGATGGCATTTGGGTGGTTTTTCTGCTGGTCTCTCCTGGGATCACTCATACGACTAAAGCTGCAGTTGTTTCTGGCTGTAGGCTGGGGTGCCTCAGCTCTCCAACACATGCCCTCTCCTGCTCCAAGAAGCTAGCCTGGCCTCCTTCATGGCATGGTGGTCTTAGGACTATGGGAGGGTAAAGTAGAAGCTGTAACATCTCTTACATCAGAGGATCCACACCTGGCCCAGGGTCACCTCCCCGCATTATATTGGCCAAAGCAGGTTACGAGTCCAGCCTAACTTCAAGAGATGGGGAGACAGATTCCACTTCTTGATGGAAAGAACACCAAGGTCACATTGCTAAGGCACACAGACACAGGAAGATGTGATTCAGTGGAGGCCCGTATAGTAACGCTCTACCCCAAGGTGTTAAAGTCACTCTTTCCACAGTGTCTTCTAGTACTTTTTTTTTTTAGGTAAAATTCACATGAGATAAAATTAACCATTAACCATTTTAAAGTATACAATTCAATGGCATTTAGTATATTCACAATGTTGGGAAACCATCATCTCTATCCAGTTCCAAGACATTTTCATCACCCTAAAAGGAAAACCCATATTCATTGAGCGGTCACTCCCAAATCTCCTCTTACTTACTCTCAGCCCCTGGAAACCACTGCTTTCTATTTCTCTAGATTTACCTATTCTGGATGTTTCATATAAATGCAGTCTTTCAATATGTGGCCTTTTGTGTCTGGCTTCTTTCACTCAGCATAATGTTTTCAAGGTTCATCTACATTGTAGCATGTATTAGTCTTCCATTCCTTTTCATGGATGAATAATATTCCATGACATGGACTAGCCACATCTTGTTTATCCATTCATCAGTTGGTGGACGTTTGGATTGTTTCCACCTTTTGGAGATTGTGAATAGTGATGAGCATCTAGTACCCTTGATTCTTCTTACATTGAAATCTTTCCCATATCTGGGATTCAATTTTGTACATGATCTGAGGTAGGAAATCTAATTCCATTTTCTTCCTTTTATCCCATCGATAGTCCCATAGACTATCCTTCTTAACCAACTTGACCTGTCACTCTCATCATAATGGTGTATGCCCTTGAGCAAGTTATTCAACTGCTTTGTGCTTTAGTTTCCTCATCTGTAACTTGGCTTAGTAATAGTAACCAACCTCACAGAGCTGTTGTCAGGATTAAATGAATTAATACATGTAAAGTGCTTAGAACAGGGCCTGGCACATGGGATACTTACTCAGTAAGTATCCATTTTTGTTCTCAGTAATATCAGATGTCTACATATGCAAGGATCCATTTGGGGAATCCTCTTTTCTCTTCTGTTGTTTTGTCTATTTCTATTTTTAAGAAGCATCCCTTTATATTCTGGTTCCATAGCCAGTAAACCAGATCTTCTTTCACTGTTCCGCTTTAAAGAACAGTTCTTAGTTCATCTTGGTCATTTGGAAATCTTCCAACTGAATTTTTTTATGTTCTTCTCCCTAAATCCTGCTGGGATTTTTTATTGGAGTTACATTTATAGATTCATTTAGGGAGAATTGAAATACTTTTATTACCAAGTCTTCCTATGCCATAACATGGCTCTTCATTTATTAAGCTCTTATTTTGTATTTCACAGTACAGTTTTATAGATTTTTTTTTGGGTACAGTTATTGCATATTTCTTTTGGTTTATCCCTGGATATTTCATATATTTTGTTGCTATGGTAAATGGGATTTTTTTTCATTATATTTAGCGAGTTACAATTTGTATATAGGGAAACTATGCATCTCAGTTCTTTTTTTGATATCAACGTTCTAACAGTTTTCCATTTGTTTTTTTGAAATGCATATAATTTTCAAGTAATTACCTTCTTTTCTATTTTTTGCATCATTATACATATCTATATTTTTTTCTTGACTTATTGCACAGGCTAAGACTCTCAGAACAATATTGGATGAGGGGCAGTAGCAGGCACAAGTGCGTACTGAGGCATGGCAGTGGGTGGCAGGGGAGGCATTCCAGCAGAACAGCGTGAATGGGAGTAGGCAGGAAGAAAGCAGTGATGCGTCTAGAGAATGATGTAAAGAAAGGAGAAGTTGGTCTTAAACTCCCAGGGTGGGGATTGTGGATTTGACTTGACAAGTGGTAGACATCAGACTGGAGTGGTCAGGTTGTATTTTAGAAGCACGACTCAGACTGTGGTGGAGGGTGGACCAGGGGGATGTGAGACCCAGAAAAGGTGGCCAGTTAGGTCCTTACAAATCATCAAAGGGGAGGTGGTGAGGACAGGACCCGTGTGGGAGTGTCTGCTGGTGTTCCCTGTGATGAGCAACACCAGGTCTTCTGTTGAGATTAGGTTTAAGTCCTAAAACTTTGGGGCCCTGTGTAGCATGGGGAGGTTTGTGCTTTCTCCCAAAGAAGTTCAAGTGTGGCAGGACAAAGCTAATGATCTTCCCCAAGGGCAGCCTCTGTGCCTTCCCTGTCTCACCCTCCAGAAGAATGTCTACACCCTCAGTTATACTTCCAAGTGGGGATGGGGTCTTGTGGGATTTCCTTTTATTTTTGTTATTCATCATTGAATGTCACATAAATAGCAATCCATAAGAACTCAAGGTTTCAGGCCTCAAAGAGTTATGGCCCCACACTTCAGTGTAACATCTGAAACATCAGAAAGTGGTCAAGCCTTCCCCACCCCCATCCTCCATTTTCTGACCTTGGTTAGTTCAGCCCCATAAAAGTCTGGGACCTCAGCGAGCATCTCTAGGTTAGTGGGGATAGCTGGACCTCAAGGGTGTGGCATGAGAACGGGAAGCAGGCCTGGGAGACGGTGACTCACTCCCCACAGCGTCTCCAGGGAGGCATTCAGACCGCTTTCTGACCCTTCCTATCCAGTTATCAGAGCAGCAGAAGAGCAAGAGGTGGCCAGAGGATGAGCCCAGATCTTGAGACCAGAGAGGAGAAGCCAGCTCAGCACCCACAGCAGCAGGGGCAACAAGGAACAGGCAGGCAGCAAGCAGGCAAGGGAGGAGGGATGGCCCTTGGGGGACAGAGAAGGCAGCAGGTGGATGGAGGCTTGTCCCCGTGAGGAGTTTGGGAAGTGGGGTGTGTGGTTTTTTAAATTTTTTTTTATGCCTGTCTCACAATGCTATTTGTTGTAACTTTTAAAAAATAATTAGTACAGAACTTTTTTTTAAAACATATATCCACTCTTTTTAAGACTCTTTTCCCATATAGGTCATTGCAGAGTATTGGGTAGAGTTCTCTGTGCTATACAGTAGGTGCTTATTAGTTATCTATTTTATATATAGTAGTGTGTATATGTCAATCTCGATCTCCCAATTTATCCCGACCCCGACCCTGCTTTCCCCCTTGATAACCGAGAGTTTGTTTTCTACATCTGTGCCTCTATTTCTGTTTTGTAGATACGTTTATTTGTACCATTTTTTTAGATCCCACATATAAGTGATATCATATGATATGTGTCTTTCTCTGTCTGACTTACTTCATTCGGTATGACAATCTCCAGACCCATCCATGCTGCGAATGGCATTATTTCGTTCTTTTTTATGGCTGAGTAATATTCCTTTGTATACATGTACCACATCTTCTTTATTCATGCATCCGTCAGTGTGTTTAAAAATGGGTGTTTGACCAGGGAGACAGGAACCCCTCAAAGTCCTCAAGGGAACCCGGCACAGGAGGAGCCTGGGCAGAGAGCCCTTTGATCCTTTGACCCCAGACTCCACCAAGGAGCCCGAGCCCTAGTGGTGAGGAACCTATCCGGACCCCATTCCCAAGCCTTACTCTGGGCTTTCTGCTGCCCCTAGTCGTCTTTACTGGCATGGACATGAAAGCATTGCTAGTGTCCGTGGCTTCTGGGACACCAAGTTCCAAGGATGATGGTGAACGGGAGATGGAGTCCCTGAATTCCTGGCTGGGGACTCTAATTTGGTAGTTGGCAAACGGGTATCTGGTGGTGATGCAGGTGATGGGCTGCTGGATGGGCAGGACTGCTCCAACCACACCTGATGATGCTCATAGCCTCATCTGGCAGTGCCAACGCCTCACGTGGGCAAGGTAGAAACCTAGATCTATCTTTGGCAATACTAGGCGCAGTTTTCAGAGGCATCCAAAGCAGACCCCAGACTCCGAATAAGGTGGGAGACAACTCACCCTGGCGAGCTGCTTGTTCTGATTACAGGGACCAGGAACCCTTCTTCAAGGAGGACTCTGAAGTTGCAGCATCCTCTTTCTGTGCCAGACCTTGGCTCCTGGGCACTGCCCCCCGCCCCCGCCCCGTCTCTGCTTGACCTGTTGCTCACAGTGGGCGTGAAGAACCAATACAAGTCTGATTTGGGCTTTTTTTGTGCACTCACATTTGCTGGGAGGAGAGCCTACTGGAAATCGGCATAGAGGGAGCATTTTTTTTTTTTTTTTTTTTTTTTTGAGCCCCTAGAGGGAGCATTTTAATTAACGTAGCTGGTGTGAAACATTAGGCTGATGCAACTTGGCTCCATGCTAAGGCTGATCACAGTTTAACATAGGGAGAAGAAAGCAATAAAGGAAATAGATCAGAGGAGGCAATATTGGGAGTTTATGAATCCTGTGCATTTTCTTGTGGCTTCACAGTGATTGCTTTCAAACTGGCTGCCACCCATGCGTGAATTATGGCCTCAACCTGGGAGGATGGGGAGGCCGACAAGACATCCATCCGCGCGTAGGACACCGGCACTCACCCGGCTCATAATTCCTTCTTATGCTGCAAAAGTGAAGACTGCTGTGATAGAAGAGAGAGATGTGACCCCTGTGATGTCTTCAGAAAAAAAAAAAAAAAGACAGAAAACAACTTGGGGGCAGGGGAGGGAAGAGGAAAGCTAAGAAATAAATAACAAAGCAGGACGCTATTTACATACCCAGGGAAGACCTTTGAGACTGCGCTCAAGGGCTTGGATGTCAGTAATAACTCGGTGATGGAAATGAAGAGATTCTGCTGCAAACCCACATTGCCCGAGATGGTATCAGCACTGTTTTTCCCTTTGTTTCCAGACAAATTCCGGCACAGCAGTGGGCAAGACAGTCCCCCGTCAAAGGGAACAGTGGGGTGGGGTTGGGGCTGAGCCCGGTGGTCCCCATGAAAACTCAATTATGTTGGCTGTGAAGAGATTAATGAGAATTGAATTTTCTATTGATGTAAAACTGCCTTTTGCACCTGCTGCTGGCATCCTCATCACTGTTTTTCTATTACAGGGGATTATATGATGCAGTGAAATAAAGTTTATGCTTCCTGAGCGATGCTCTTAAAATAGGTTTACTGTACTTAACTGGTGGAGAAGAGGGTTACCTGAGAGAACTTTGATTTAACCCACTTTTTTCTTCTGCTTTTTATTAAACAAGGGAACCTCTATCCACCTCTGGAAATCGCAAGGCACGGACGTTTGAATGTCTGCTGGGCAGGCGATAAGCTCTGTGAGGGGAGGTCTGGGCAGGTCTTGCTCACTCTGTGCCTGACACTTCCTAGGAAGATGACGTGGAAGGAATTATCAGCTCCCTGTACTGGGAGGAGTCACAGCAAGCGACTCTGGAATAGGTGGCCCAGAGAGCTGACTGTAGGGAATCGGAATCCCCGAGAGTTCTAGAACTTATTTCTTGGGAAGCGGGGTGGAGGTGCATGTGGAGGGGCAGGTAGCATCCGTGCTCTGGGAAGAGAACTGCAAACAGATGCCAGATGCGAGGAAACTGGCTCCAGTCCCATGAAGCACCTGCTCATCCTTTCCGAAGTCAAGTTTGGGAGGCACCGGTCATGAGTGGGACCATCTATGGAAAACAGAGGCATCACCCTCAAGAGCCCTTACTCCTCTCCAACTGGAGTAATAACTAACCCTCTGGCCTCTGCTGTCCCGGCTGTTAAATGGGTATAAACTAGGATAAAGGGGGCTAAGGGAAGCAAATAATTCTCAGCGATTTCGTGTAAACCTAATTTCATCTAAACACTTTAAATGATGCTACCTTCCAAACATGCCCTGAATTTGGGTCTCCAAGAATAAAGGCTGTACCTCGTGTTTGTATGTGGGTGCACCTGGAATCCCCGTGTTCTTGGGGACCCTCAAGGGCAGGGATGGAAAGCAGAGCAGCAGAGGGCCTGCACACACCAGTGTCAGCCCATGCTGGCTTTCTCTGATGTGTTCAGAAGGAATCCTCTTGAACCCTAGAGCCCACAGATATCCCTGCTTCTCCCATGGCAGTCACCATGGCAAATGCTTCTCCAGGTAGGGGGAAGTGGGGACCGGACCAAGGCATTGCTTCTCTGAAGCATCACCAAACTCTTGCTCAAAATGAAGGTGAAGGGATGATCCAGCCCCACCCCTGGCCTGGCCAGTCCTCTAGAAGCAGCAAGGCATCCTTCATAGTTGTGGTTCACCAAGGAGGTTCTCCCTGTCGGTGGAACGGGTGGTGTCCAAAGGTGGACCAGAAAATGACCTCAGAGATGTGGATATGTCCGACTCAGAAACAGGGAGGAGACGGGCCTTTTCGTGGTGGGGGCGCAGTATCTTTTATATGACCGATTACACTATACATTTCTCCCCAACAAAGTGAAACCACTGAGCCCAGCTTCTGTCATACGTTCATTCAAGGCATATTTATTGAGCACCTACTACATGCCAGGTGCAGCAGTGAACACGGCAGGCACAGTCTCTGACCTTCTGGAGCGTTTATTCCGGTGGGTCTTTGGGTCCTTCTAATTAGACACTCGGCATCCTTACTCTGGAGCCAGAGCCCTAAGGCATCATATTGGGAAATCAGTCACAGCCACAACCATTGCCTCGGGGCATGTGGAGAATGAGGATGAAACTAGGGATGGGAAGAATTTTTTAAAGAAGTATTTTCATTGTAAAATAAAACAGAAAAAATAAGCCCAACAAATGTATAGCTTAAGGAGTTATTATAACAACCACCACCCAGAGCAAGGAATAGAACTTCACCAACATCCCCAGCTGCGCCCTCATGTGTCTGCTTTCAACCTTAACTGCCTTCCTCCCTGCAGAAGTGACCCCTCGCCAGACTCTGATAGGAATCTGGTCTCTTGTCTTTCTTGACACTTGTATCACCCGAGTGCCTTCCTAGACATGTGCTGTAGTCTTGCTATTTTTCAAACTCCAATCTACCTTTTGAGGCTCTTTTAATCTAGAGCTTTCCCGCTCCATCCCTTTCTGTTCTTTATAAATTATCTGTTGAAGAATCTGAGCCTTTTGACCCAGTTTCCCACTGTCTGGGTTCTGCTGATTGATACCCTTGGTGGAGTTCAAGGTGTCCCTCTGTATTCTCCTGTAAAATTTGCAGCTGAATCCAGAGGTTGGATCAGACTCGGGTTCAGTCCTTTTGGCAAGACCACAGGTGGTGGTGTGTTCTTTCATAAGGAGACACATAATATCTGTTTGCCTCTCCTTTTGTGAGTTTAACAGCTGCTGCTGCACAATACCTAGCTCTGTTCATTCACGGGGCTTTAAACTGGTGATATTCTATCATTTCTCTTTCATATATTAACTTGAGTACTTCTATAAAGAGATGCTTGGTCTTCCCTGGTGGCGTAGTGGTTAAGAATCCGCCTGCCAATGCAGGGGACACGGGTTCGAGCCCTGGTCCGAGAAGACCCCACATGCCGCGGAGCAACTAAACCCGTGCGCTACAACTACTGAGCCTGCACTCTAAAGCCCGCGAGCCACAACTACTGAGCCTGTGAGTCACAACTACTGAAGCCCGTGTGCCTAGAGCCCGTGCTCCGCAACAAGAGAAGCCACCGCAATGAGAAGCCTGCGCACTGCAACGAAGAGTAGCCCCCACTCACCACAACTAGAGAAAGCCCACACGCAGCAACGAAGACTTAACACAGCCAAAAATAAATTAATTAAATTAATTAAAAAAAAAAAAAAGAGATGCTTCCACTCATACACTGTTTGGCTACCCAGTGGTACAGTTCACATATTAAAGGCAGGATAAATGTTTGATTCTTTCCCTTCATTTACCAGTTTTTGAGAGAATAAATTTGTTCTTTCTCCTCTGAAGGTGACTATGTTTTAAGTAGCTTTATGAATTAAAGGCTTAAATACATTTGATGGGTTTTAATTCATTACAATTATAATCTTTGTTGAAGCGCAAATGGTTCCATATTTGGCCACCGAGAGCCTCTTACAGATGGTTTCCATGTGCTTTTGACATATCTTTTAGTACTGCCAGTCTCCTTGCTATCTATACATAGTGGATTCTATCTAGCTAGCTATCTTTTTTAAAAAAATAAAATAAAATGTTAAGAAAATGAAAAGATAAACCATAGACTGGGACAAAATATTGTAAAATACATATCTGATAAAAGATTGTTGTCCAAAATATACAAAGAAATAAAAAGAATGAGCTATCAAGCCACGAAGAGACATGAAAGAAACTTAAACACATATTGCTAAGTGAGGGAAGCCAATTTGAAAAGGCTACATCTGTATGATTCTGACTATAATACATTCTGGAAAAGGCAAAACCATGGAGATGGTAAAAAAGATCCGTGGTTGCCAGGGGTTCAGGGGATGGAGGGAGGGAGGGAGGGAGGGACGAATAGGTGGAGCTGAGGGGATTTTTAGGGAAGTGAAAATATTCTGTATGATACTATAATGATAGATACATGCCACTATGCATTTGTCAAAATCCATCGAACGTACAACACAAAGACTGAACCTTAACGTAAACAATGGACTTCGGTTGAGGTTGGTCAATGTTGGTGTTATAAAGGTACCACACTGACACTGGATGTTGATGGTAGGGGAGGCTGGTTTCGGGGGATGGGGGTGTGTGGAGGGGAACCCTCTATACTTTCCACTCAGTTATGCTGTGAACCTAAAGCAGTTCTTTAAAACTAATTCTATTAATTAAAAAAAGATAAAATGCCTCATGAGTGTGTACTGATTCTTTCAATTCAACTTGAGAATTATCAAGTGTTTATTTAAACTCTTCTTTCTTATACCTGAATTCCTTTTTCTCACCCAAAATCATACTTCTCAAGAGTACACAAGAATCACAGAATTAGAATATCCAACACTTATTTACTTTATCCCATATTATATGCACAAAAGTCTCAGTGTAAAACACTAATACTACCTCAATCAACATCATTATTAAAAATAGTTAATGGGCATCCCTGGTGGTGCAGTGGTTGAGAGTCCGCCTGCCGATGCAGGGGACACGGGTTCGTGTCCCGGTCCGGGAAGATCCCACATGCCGCGGAGCGGCTGGGCCCGTGAGCCATGGCCGCTGAGCCTGCGCATCCAGAGCCTGTGCTCCGCAACGGAAGAGGCCCCAACAGCGATAGGCCCGCGTACCGAAAAAAAAAAAAAAAAGTTAATGATACAATGAGGTATCACCTCACACCAGTCAGGATAGCCATCATTAAAAAGTCTACAACTAATAAATGCCGGAGAGGGTGTGGCGAAAAAGGAACCCTCCTACACTGTTGGTGGGAATGTAAATTGGTGCAGCCATTATGGAGAACAGTGTGGAGGTTCCTTAAAAAACTAAAAATAGAACTACCATATGATCCTGCAATCCCACCCCTGGGCATATACTTGGAGAAAACTCTAATTTGAAAAGATGCATGCACCCCAATGTTCATAGCAGCACTATTTACAATAGCCAAGACATGGAAGCAACCTAAATGTCCATCAACAGATGAGTGGATAAAGAAGATGTGGTATAGATATATATACAATGGAATATTACTCAGCCTTAAAAAAGAATGAAATAATGCCATTTGCAGCAACATGGATGGACCTAGAGATTATTGTATTAACTGAAGTAAGTCAGACAAAGACAAATACCATATGATATCACTTATATGTGGAATCTAAAAAAATGATACAAATGACCTCATTTACAAAACAGAAATAGACTCACAGACGTAGAAAACAATCTTATGGTTACCAAAGGGGAAGTGGGGGGCAAGGGATAAATCAGGAGTTTGGGATTAACATATACACACTACTATATATAAAATAGGTAAAAAACAAGGACCTACTATATAGCACAGGGAACTATATGCAATACCTTGTATTAACCTATAATGGAGAAGAATCTAAAAAGAATGTATATATACATATATTATATATATGTACAACTCAATCACTTCGCTGTACACTTGAAACTAACACAACATTGTAAATTAACTATACTTCAATTAAAAAATAAAATAAAAGAATTTTATCATACCAAGCTATTTTTCTTGCTGACGAAATTGGAACAGATATAACAAGATCTTATTTGACTTCTATTAAACCTAGGTACAATAAAAGTATTATACTTAAAAAAATTTTTTCCATATGCTTTCCTCATTTTCTTATTCCTCCATTAATAAAGAGCTGTACTATTTCAATATTGTCAGAAAGTATAGCCATTACATACTATACTCTTTCCTTTTTAATCCTCAATTATTCTTAATTCCATAAACAACCAAATATTTAGAGCTCGTGTTCATCTCTTTATGTTCATGTTTCTCTAGTTACTTTCGTTCTCTGGTAGATTCCTCAGGAAGGGCTCAATATTTCCTAAATTTTTGCATATTGGTAAGAGTCTGTACCCTTTATACTTGAAAGTCAGTTTTCCTAGATTCTTGGTTCACATTTTATTTCCTTGAGTATCTTCGGTATGGTACTCTATTTTCTTGTGACACAAGTGTTACAGTCAAAAAGCTGGTGATAATCCAGTTTTCTATCAAATCATATGCTACTTTTGCTTACCCAAAGGAATTTTTTTTTAAGTCTCATTATTTTACTAAAATTATACCCTAAAGTTGGTCATTCTGGGTCAGTATTCTCAGGAACATGGTGTGACCCTTCAATATGCCGTTTCAACCCTTTCTTATTTATGACAGTTTTCCTTGAATTATAGCTTTTAACATTTGTTCCAAGCCCTACTTTTGTTTTTTTCTTCAGGGACTCCTATTCTCTGCATGTTACGTCGTCTTTACCTAGCTTCAACATTTGTCACTTTCTCTTCAATCCTTTGTATCATGTTCATTTCTTACGGAGTTTTAATATTTTCCATTTTTTCCCATCTCCTATCGCTTCTAGTGCAATATCTGTCATGTTTATTCACTCATGTATTCTTTCTAGTTTAGTCTTAATTTCTGAAATATTTTTTCTTTTAAACCAAATTTTTTCCTGAATTTGTCGTTTCATTTCTGAGTTTTTAAATTTCTGATTTATGTTGTTATACCATCTCCTTAATTTCTTATGGCTTTCATCTTTGGAAATAGTAGGTTAGAGCTTCTTATTTGTTTTGTAAGCATGTCTTTCTTTATGCTTTTCAGTGTCCGTGGAGATGGTATTCTACTCCCTATTCTCTCTCTCTCTCTTTTTTTTTTACTTTGTGTGGGGTATGACCTGGATCCTTTTCTTGTGCTCATTTCTGTAAAGAGGAAATTAATTTTCCCGAACTTTCAGGAGGAAGTTTAGTTCAAGGTAGCTTTTCTAACTTCACAAAGCTCCCTGTTTCGTTTCACACAGTTAAAAGGTCTGGCAGTTCGATTTCCAACGTCTGGCTCTTATAAACACGTCTCCACTTTTATCTGGATCTTCTGTTTCCTTCCCCTCTTTTATCCCTTCTCGGTTCAGTTCTGATTCCTCTTTCAGCAGTGTCTCCTCCTGAAAGGAAGACCTGGCTGGTCAGTTTCAGGATGCTCCATCCCCTTTACATCATCTTACCTGATGCCTTTTGCACTTACATGCTGTTGGAGGGGGCAAAACGCTCCCAGCTTCAGCTACTGTTCTAAAACGGGATCTCTATGCTTCCCAGCGAATACCTACTGGCTATCTGGGGGGTGCTCATGTTCTCAGGCATGACAAGCACCCTGTTTCTTCCCTTTGCTAGTCTTCTGATGTTCGGAGGGTTGCCCACCACTTTTTTTTTTTTTTTTTTTTTTTTTTTTTTTTGTGGTACGCGGGCCTCTCACTGTTGTGGCCTCTCCCGTTGCAGAGCACAGGCTCCGGATGCGCAGGCTCAGCGGCCATGGCTCACGGGCCCAGTCACTCTGCGGCATGTGGGATCTTCCCGGACCGAGGCATGAACCCACGTCCCCTGCATCGGCAGGCGGACTCTCAACCACTGCACCACCAGGGAAGCCCCCACCACTTTTTTTGTTCGTTCGTTCGTTTGTTTTTTGGTTGCACTGCGTGGCTTCTGGGATCTTAGTTCCCTGACCAGGGATCAAACCCAGGCCCACGGCAGTGGAAGCACGGAGTCCTAACCACTGGACTGCCAGGGAATTCCCATTGCCCACTAGTTTTACTGAGAAGGTTTCCCACGGGTTTTAGGTCTGGCTACCTAGTTGGTCTGTCTGTTTTTATTAGGGGATTCAAAATTATACCACCAGCACTGCTGCCATATTCTCCAAAATACCACAGGGAGAACGTTTAACCTTGGTTCCTTAACACAACCAAGGCATGCTTCATCACGACCGAACCAGAGGAGAAAAGCTATGCAAACATTAATTTGTGTAGAGTGTCTTGTGCTGAAAATGACATTGTAACAAACTCTATTGATCCCCTCAGCCCATCTGAGTTCAGCCCAGGAGGTGTTTCCAACCTTAAGCTCCTGCATCTCTTTTCTCTCTCTAGAGCTTTCCCTGGAACCATCAAAACTTGTTAGCCTGCCTTGGGCTTCCTGAGGTCACTCTCAAATAAACTACCTGAACCCAAACGCTTGTCTTGGGTCTGCTTTTGGGGCACCATAACCCAAGACAGAGACTAAGCTGTGTTCAGGTAGCTTTGCCTGTTCCAAACATTTCTCATGTCGTATAACCTGCTTATGATTTTCAAAAATGGGATGATGTTGGCTTAATATTTGTAATAGCTTTGATGAGACATCTTTTATTCCACACAAATGAAATGTTTGTCTTTCCTCGTCTACAACCTCTTTACTCCCTCAAAAGGCCCTGATTGATTGCTTCCCCTACACAGTGTCATTCCTAAATGCTACGTTTGTTTTCCAGAATTCAGCAGTCCTACCTTCTAATTGTAGAATCTACCCTTTTTCTGGGCGTGGAAGTGAGAGTCTCTTATATGTAGGTGCCAAAGTATTCTTGATGTTTAACCAAATATACGTTGAATTATTGTCCCTTTGGTTCTCTGTGGCCGTGAGTCTTTTTTTTTTTGCCTGCGTTGGGTCTTCGTTGCTGCACGGGCTTTCTCTAGTTGCGGGGAGCGGGCTTCTCATTGCAGTGGCTTCTCTTGTTGCGGAGCATGGGCTCTAGAGCGCAGGCTCAGTAGTTGTGGCGCACGGGCTTAGTTGCTCCACGGCATGTGGGATCTTCCCGGACCAGGGATCGAACCTGTGTCCCCTGCCTGGCAGGCAGATTCTTATCCACTGCACCACCAGGGAAGCCCGGCTGTGAGTCTTAGGAGTGAGAACAGGCCACGTGAGATTAGGTCAGGTCAAATGCTACCTCCTCCGTTAAGCCCTTCCTGATCCCCCCCCCCCCCCCCGCCGGGGAAGGTGACTCAGCCACCTCTGTCATGGCTCCATCATAATCTGCCTTGCATTCTACTCCATATATCTGTCTTCCTTCTTTACTGTGAGCTGCTCTTCCCTTTGCTTCCCCCATCCTGTCCCTAGCAGTCCGTCCATGAAGGTGGGGCAGGACAGTCTGTGCCTAAAGGCAGGTGGCCAGAACACAGAAGGGGCTGGGCTTCACTCATGGGTTGGCCTCCAGCTGGTGCATTATCTCAGCACACCTCTAAACAGGGCTGAGCCTGGTTCATGCCCTGCACCCCGCCCCCGAATCTTGGGACAAGCCACCAAGGCTGGAACAGGCACAAAAGGTGGACTCATCTGAGCCCAAGGCATCCAGGAAGCTCTGTCTGAGGACAGGGATGGGGGACAGAGTGTGACAGGCTCCATGCTGGGAACTGCAGGGCTGCCTCCATGCCACAGGGCCCTTCACGTGGTGTCAAAAGAGGCGATTTGGGTTGTCTTGTTTTTTTTAAAGCTAACTTGAAACCCTACTGACAGCAAGATATCTCTGGCACAAAAGCTGACAGGGAGGCAGCGGGCTCACTGTTTCCATAGCTACTGACAGGACGCCACTGGGCAGTGCTTTGAACTCCAGAGCATCTCAGGCTCTGCTTGCAGGATGAAGTTTCCTCGGCTCTGGGAGAACTCAGCAATGAACCGGCAGTTGCAGCGGCCTTCTATTTTCAATGACAGGGTTTTAATTTCTCCAGGTATGCAAAAGGATTTCCCTGCAGAACGCTCCAGCACCCAGGAATCCTGGGAAGCTGGAGATGTCCCTTCCCCCACAAACCTTCCCAGGTGGTGTCATCTCCTTCCAAAGCCTGGTGACCGTGGCACATTTTCTGCACTGGGGGATGGCTTCGCAAAGTGGGGAGGGGAGTTTCCTGGGTGGCTGGCTGGCTCTCAGAGATGTGCTGGGCATGGAATAGGAGGGGCTGACAGTTAAGTGTTAGCATGACCGGCTTCCAGCTTGGAAAACCTTTGGAGGGTCTGAGGAACTAAACCTTCTCAGGATTTTCCGGTTTCTCCTTCACGGGGAACCTGCAGGAGAAGGGTTCAGGTGCTTCCCTCCAAGGTAAACTCGGGTGTTTCCTGTGGAGGCATCTTCCCACAGAGGAGTGGGTAGCAGAGGCTGCAGGTTAGGGACCCGGTTTGGGTGTTGGACCAGGGACAGGCATTCCTGATCTGCTGCCCTTGGATGTCCCTCTTGGGGGCATACGCTGCCTGATTGATAGGCTTCTCCTGATCTGTTTCCTTGGATGCATCATGCAACCGGACTGGCTTTTGTTTTCAGTCCCGGTGGAGAGATGCACGCTGCCAGGCGTTGTGTGGGCCCCCGGCACACCGTGGAAATGCCACTTGCTCTGGATCGCCTGGAGAAGAAGGGCAGTACCTGCCACGGCTTTATCATCTCTGCCGTGGCCGCCCACGTGGTTTATGGCACAACTCGCCTTTGCTAAAAGGGTCTGAGAAAACCTTGAGACTAACCCACTGCATCTGGGAGATTCTTTACAGTATCTGTCTTCAGGAAAGCACACATTGCAACTGAGCTTAGTGACCGTCTTGCTTTGCAGCTCTGTGGGCACAGACCTGGGGCTCCTCCAGAATGCGCTTTTTCTAGCCTGGCTAAGAAATTGCCACTTGTGTGTCCTCTATCTTTGTGTCACATTTCTAAGCTCATATGATGATAAACCTCCCCCGACAGGGAAGTCTCAGGGTATATCTCCTTACCCCATGGCATGCTCCCAATGGCACCTGATAAATGTTTCTGGAGTGTCCCTATGGAAGTATTTTGTTCAGTTCAAAGCAATCCTTTCTTTTCAAAAATCTCCAAACATGATTCTTAATACTAAGCATTACATTTAGAATAGCATTCAAGTTTGCATTTTTTAAAAACGCTTTTATCTATCTCAGGAACTCAGAAGATACTTAAGCCCCATTTTCTTACCACATAATGGAAAGAGATGAAGTGATTTATGCCCCGTGGTAAAGGCATATGGGCTGATGATGCTAGAGAGGAAATTCTACCCTCAGAGACCCCACTGCCTCTCTCAGACCCCACGGAGCCCTGGATGAAGCTGAGTAACCTACAGCCACTCTACTCTGGGCAGTGACCGGCAGACACATGAAAAGCTAAGCCGTGCCAATCTGGGCTAAGCCAGAAGGAGTCCTATGCATCAGCAAGCTCTCCCAATTAGGGAGTGTTTAAAAAGAAGTGCCATTTATTTACGTCATACAGTAATTTCCTCATTTTAATAGTCATCTCAGTGAATGACTAACAACACATAGCCAAAAGAGAAGGTCAGCCAGGTGAACTTGATTGACTAGGGAGAGCTCTTCATGATGAGCTCGTCTGTACCTGGATGCAGACAGACGCACAGGAACACTACAGCGGCAAGAGAAGTCCAAACTCATTTATGCTCCAGTAGGGAAGACGTGGCCCCTACCAGCCGAGTTCCACTGTCTTTGACTGACAGTGAAAAAGTAAACTTCAGCCCAGCCCCGCATGACGTGAACGCTGGATTCATTTGGCCAAATTAAATAGCGTGTACTGAGTTCTGACATATAAATAGTCTAGAATTTTAAACTCTTTACCCCAAAGTAAAGAGAAAAATCTCTACCATTTATGTTCAGGGTCTATTGGACCCCATCCTGCAGTTAAGCCCCACCTTAGTGTCCTCTCCCCATAGGCAGATGGCCAGAGGACGATGGGGCCTAAGGATTCGTGGGAACTGAAGGAGCTGACTAGCTCAATAGTGTTTTGAGGTTTGTTTTTGTTTGTTGTGTTTTTTTAATTAAGAAACACCAAAATGAACTTGATATCGGCAAGACTCAACAGAGAAACCAGGCTGGCTCTGAGCCCAGTTTGCATGGATGGGCTGGACTTGGACTTAAATCTATCCGGCTGCCTCTTGGACTCTGGAGTCAACAAAAGGCCATCTGCAGACCTGTGGATCTTCGATTGGAAGCAGGGTATCCCTTCCTGTAAACCCCAAGGGTCCTCTAGCCCTCTGCCCTGGTTGCTGACGCTAGGCTCCCTCTCTGCTCTGAGACCCCCAGTGTCCTTTCAAGAAGGCCTCCCTTTTTACTCAAGTTAACCACAGTCAGTTTCTACTGTGTGCTACCCAGGAAACCCTATCTGTTCCCCAGCTCTCGTCGTGTTAAGGATGGACACTGGTGTCACCAGAAACCTGCTCTTTAAAAAGGAACTGTTCTTACGATGGTGGAATTTGAGAAATTATAACAGGTATCTGGTACACGTGGGTGCCTGGAACCCCAGCAGCATTGCTAATGCAGCCAACTTTCACACAGGCACGCTGACATTCAGGGAATTTCAGGCAACTCAACACAGAAGGAAGCAAAGCGACATATTCCCTCCAGCTCCTCAGAAACCCAAGGGTGGACAGAAAAGGAGAAAGGTCATGGCAAGTGGAGGAAAGGAGCAGGGAAGGGACATTCATCTGATAATATCCCAGGGGGCCAAGGGAACCTCTGGGCCTCCTTTCCAGGTGAGGAAATTTTAGGAATCATGGAACCACAGCTCAGGCCTGGAGGAGCCTCAAGAACCTGGGCTGCACTCCCCTCACTATTCAAATAAGGAGGAAAGGCTTGGCCACCAGCCCACAGCAGGACCACAGCAGAAGCAGCTGGGAAGCAGCTAGGTCCCCAGGGAAGAGTCCTCCATCTGAATGGTGCTCAGATCAGCATGTCATGATGTGGTGAAGAGACTCTGGGAAACCTTGGGGTCATGATATTTTAGAGGCCAGTATAGGGCCAGATGCTGGACACCTAAGCCCTGAGGTGGCTGATCTAAGTGCGATTTCAGAGTGGGCCGGCCACGGACTCCACTTTTCAAAATGTTTTCACACCCTTCATCTCTTCTGCGAATCCCTGCTACCCTAGTGGGGCGGAGTCGACTGTTCCCATTTTGCAAATGAAGAAACAGGATGGGGAGGGTTAGGGGCCTCGCTCAAGACCAGCCAGCCGGCCCTTGGAGACCTGAGACAGACCCCCTGGTCCATACCATCATTGTCTTCTCTCTCCCGTGGGATCAGGGAGACAGATGCTCCCAGACCTGCCACTCCAGATGACTTCCATCCCCCTCCAAGAACAGTGTCCTGGTGCTTCTCACTGCAACAGAATGGAAGGTTTAGAACTTAGGAGTCAGCTCCGCTACCCGGTTTCCATGCCCTTCATCAAACACAAGGTGCCTTCCCTGCTGTGCTGCCTCACTTCCCCGCCCCAAGGCAGCAAGAATCTCCGCTGCTCCAGGGGATGGTCCGGGGCCCAGCAGGGGAGGGGTGGTTTGCCTGCTGCCCTCAGCCAAGCCTGGCCAGGCCCCCTCCTGCACCCACCCCTTTGGCCGTAACAGAATGCCTTCTGAACCTCTGTTACCTCTCCTGGGGCCTGGGAGGTGGACTCAGGGGGCCATCCAGTGCGAATGTCTTTTTACCCTAGTTGGGATGCAAAGGGAACGGTTTGCCACTAATCTTTCAGTGGAGACACACATATCAAGAATCGTAAGCGAGCACAGGGCTTCCTGCCTGGGATTTGCAGTGTTTCTCCGCCTTCCTTGCTGCAGAGGCTGGGCCTGACTTTCAAAAAAGGGCACACAGCCCTGGACAAATCCCGAGGAGGAAATCTCAGTGTACGTTGGTGCCAGGGACCTCAGGCCCCCTTTGGGGATTTCCCTGAGGGCCTCTCGAAACAAGAAGGAAGTCTGAGTGCAAAACTGAACATGTAGCATATGTCAAAGGAATGCAGTATTTCTGATTCCTAGTCGGTCTGCCTGAATATTAGATGCAAATAAGTGCTAGTAAGTACAGTTGGAAAAGCTAATGGAATAACCGTCCTTCCCAGTAGGATCACTGCACACAGATGCACAGGGCAGCTGAGACAGCCTGACCAGCCACACTCACCGTTAGCCTGGCCGGGTTAAAGCCTGTGTAGACACGTCCTGTGGAAGTAGAGCTTGTGTAGACTCATCTGTGGAGGCACCTGTGGTCCAGAGCCTTCTCCTGACTGTGGGGCTGGGGTCAGGGAATGGGAACTCCTCTCCCCATCCTTTTCCCACTGTCCAGTGAGTGAGTGTGTGAGTGTGAGTGTGTGAGTGTGTGTGTGTGTGTGTTTGCCCGAGTGAGTGTGCATGGTACTGAAGAGGTTCCCTTGACCACCAGGCTTCAGCAACCAGCCCAGCTGCCCAGCCAACCAGCAGCCAGGACCCCAGGTGGTGAGAGGGGGCTGCAGGTGTAGGGACGAGGGGGCACAGGGGCAGGTAGAGGGGCAGGGAACTCTGGGCTCCTCAGGAAAGTAGATTTCTGTCCACTTCACCACCAAGCCCTACCCCTTTGTTTACCACCTCCTTTCCTCCCTCTCAGCTCTGACAGCTTTGGGTTATGGGATGGATAAGGACACCACTGTCCTGCTCTCCCTAACACTTGAGTCCTTGTCCCTTACATTCAGTTTGTCCAATCTGCACCTGACTGGGGTGGAGCAGGTAGATTTCAGCCATACACATCCCCCTCCCTCATATACACACAAGTAACATGCAACCAGTGGAGCATGGCTGGGCCTAGGGCCCTGGTCTTGGAGAGGGAACCCCAGCACCGAACCCATTCTACTTTGGAATCAGCCGCCCAATCCTGGCTCTGCCATCCTCCAGATGTGTGGAATCCAGCAACCTGGTGGCTTGTAACTTGTATGCTGGGGGTAACCTTGTACCTCAGTTTCCTCCTCTATAAAACAGGAATAATAATGCCTACTTGGTTGTTGCAGAAACTAAGGGAGATCATGATAGTTTATCGGCCGATAAAATGAGAGGAGGGTGAACATCCTTCACTTTATTTTACTAACGGTTTCTCTACAGGTTTTTGAAAATACTGGGTGTCCCTTCAAGACTGAGAGGTGACTGGTTAGCAGTTTCATGTAGCTCCTGTGAGAAGCCAGCCTGCCTTCCTTCCTGGCACCTGCTGGGCCCCTGCAGGTGGGGGCTGTCTCTTCTCTGGAAGAACAAGGACCAGAATATCAGAGCCCCCCACCGACTCCCTTCACGTCCCTGCTCTGCCCTGGCTTTGTGTGGCTATGGATCTGTCACGTGCCCACTCTCCTCTTGGGGGGATGTATGCAGAGGGGTTGGTTGACCCAGGTTGACCTCGTTCAGGACCCGTCCCAGCTCTCAGGTCCATGACGCAACAGGGACTTCAAGGAGGTAGCCCTCAAGGGAGAGCCTGAGTCATGAGCCGCTTTCAGCAGAATCCAGAGCCCTAGGAATGTGGGGATAGGTGGGGCACGGGGGCTCGAGGCTGCCCAAGACCTTGACCGAATTCCACCGAGGCTGTAGCCCAGGGACCTCTCACAGTCTTCCTCGGCTCTATCCAATGCGTTTCCCCAGCCCCGCGCCCCCGCAGAGTCGGGTCCTAGGCGCGCCCTCCTGCCCAGCTGTGGTCACGGCCCACTCTGGTAACACCTAGTCCTTTCCCGGGGTCGGCGCCGGGGTGCGACCCCCCGAGGCAGTGGCAGCACTCTGGCCGCGGTCTGGAGCCAAGTGGCAGCCGGGAGTCCGGCTCTCAGGGAACCCGAGAGACCGGCGCCACGCCGGGTATCCCCACCCCCACCCCCACCCCGGCGGCCGCCGGACCGCGCCCAGCGGCGTTTACCTCCCAGCGCGCGGTTCCTGGGGCCGCCGGAGTCGCAGAGCGCGCGGCGGCGCGGAGCCCGTGAGCTCTCTGGAGGTACAAGTCGATCGCAGGAGTGATCCCCTCCCGACCCAGCCACCGCCGCTGCTTCCACCACCGCGGGGCGGGGCCCGGGGCGGGACCCAGGCCGGGGGCGGGGCGCCGGGCGGGCGCGGCGCTATTTCCAGCCTCGCCGGAGGCTCCGCTCACACTTCGCTGGGAGCCTTCCCAGCGCGAGAGTAGGAGCGGGCGGCGCAGTGAGAAGAGGAGACGAAGACGACAACGACGACGACGGCGGCGGGAGGGGGACGGGCCGGAGCCGGGGACCGAGGAGGAACACGCCGCCGCGCCCTCTCCCTCTGCTGCGCGCTCCGGTGGCCGGCCCCACGCCTCTCGCCTCACCCACCGCACGGGGCTCCGCTCCGAGCAGGAGGAGGCACCGGGCCCGAGCTGGGGCGGGGGTCCTCCCTGCAGCCCGGGCACACCGGAACGGAGGATTCACCGTGGAGGACCGCGCCCGGGCTGGTGGCACCCGCGGCCCCGCCAGCGCCGGCTGCGCCAGGTAGGTGCGCTGCGCCCCCGCCCCACCCCTGTCCCCGCCCTGTGCCGGCTCCCGCCGGGAGCGGCGCCACGAAGGGTCCCGGGAGGGCCCGGGACTGCACTGAGCCGCATACCCGAGAACCGACGCCGGTAAGAGTCCCAAGCCGCGGGCGGAGATAGAGCGCGCGGGGTTCCGGTCTGGTCGCACTTTGGGGACTGGCTCCAGTAGCGGGAACTTTAATTAGACTTTTGCTCCTTGGATTTTAGTCGTTGCCGCGCGTCTGTGAAGTGCCACCCCGAGGGCTCCCTCGGACCCTGCGGATCCTCCGCTCCTCTTCTTCGCCCTGGATGCTGGGCGCGGGGAGGCAGCGTCGGGCCCGGAGAGAGCCGGGCTGGAGCCCCGGGGCGCCCGGAGCTTTCCCGCGCGCTGGGGACTGGGACTCGGGGACCGGTTGTGGCGGGCAGGGGCGAGGAAGGAGTTAGAGGCTGCCTTCTTGGCTTCCTGCGGAACGGCGGAAGGTGCCTACGGGCTCCGTCGCGCGCATCCTCACCCCACGACTCTCCGGGGCACCAGCCTGTTTTGTACTCGAGGAGAGTGTGTGTGCGTCAGTGATCGTGTGAAGGTGTGTGCGTGCATGTGTCTAGTAGTGCAGGAGCCCAGGAGTGGGCGGTGAAAGGATCCGCTTTGCCGCGGGACCCAGCCGAGCTCTGGCGGCGGCTGCAGCTCCAGCTGCTGGCTTCTAGTTCTGCACACCAGCCTCGCCCGAGGCCTGCCCGGCCGGGCGAAGGCGCATTCGCGGGATTTAGTTGTGCCAGTGCTGGCGCTTGTGTCGGAGGTGACCTCTCTCCCTTCCCCTAACTTTGCGGTAGGTCTGGGCTCCAGGCCCCGCGACCCCGACGTGGAGCTGGCGCGGCAACTATGCAGCGCCCTCGGCTGTGGGCCCTCGCTGCCCGGCTGTCTGTCCTAGACGAAAAGTAGGGGCCAACCCTGGGACTCTGTCCCTTAGCCGTCTCCGATATTGCGGTCGACCCCGGATCTTTGGGCCCCCTCCCACCTGTAGGCTGAGCCGTGATTGGCTATGCTAAGGGAAACGGGTTGGGCCCTCTGTATCTGTTTGGCGGAGATCTGGCCTGCAGCGGAGCCTGAAGGAGAGGCCTGTGAGTGAAGGGACGTGTGTG
>NW_020185321.1:3678350-3689270 GCF_003031525.2 Neophocaena asiaeorientalis asiaeorientalis
CAGAGGCGTAAGGGGCGGAAGATCTGCTTCCCCATCCCTGGGCTGCTTACCAGCTGCACTACTAAGCCCACTTTCTTTAGCTAACCTCTCACGTCTGTGTTCACCTTGACCCTTGCTCATGGGGTGGAGAACTTTTCCTAAGTCCTGCCCTAGAACAGTGCAGCCTCTGGGGCAAGAGTGGCAGAGCCCTCTTTAAAATTTCCCAACTGTCATAGCCTCTCCTGCCCACCGTCTGCCCCTGTCCCAAAGGCAAGGCAGATAGGCCACCAGAAGGGGTTGACACTCTGGTCCCTGGAGGAGACCTTGTTTTAATCCAGACAGCCCACTACATACGGCAGGACGGGTTCTGGGAAGCCCTTGGCGGGTGTGGAAGCGCATTCTGAAGACTTCATCAGACTTGCCTCTGTGAAGTGACCCAAAGGAGGGATAAAATTCAGACCCTGAAGAGCACTGAGCCTCACAGGATGATCGATAATCCAATAGCAGTTAAATAGGAAAAAACCCCCTCCAAGTCTGACCCCATCCGTTGCCTGGGACAGAGGGAGGGCATAGCTTGTTTATTTATTTACCTGGAATCAGACTCCACAAGGGTGATTTATGTTCCCCCCAGTATTGATTTTTTAAAAGACCCCAAATATAAAAGTCAAGGCTCTCTTAAAGCAAGGTCAAGGATTAATTATTTATAGAGACACATCCATCAACCAGTGCGGGGGCTCACTTCCCAATTGCCTGAGTGGCCGAAGGAGCATTTTCTGATTTTCCCCGGTTCCGGCTGGGAGAGGAGCAGCCTCACCTAACCTCCTGGGCTTGGCTGAGCTTTCCTGAACTGTGACCAGAGGAGGACGCTTTGTAACTCAGCCTGCTGTTTGAGATGCCTTTTTAATCTTGTAGCCAGAATACCACTTGGGAAATTTCATGCATATTTGCTGTGTTTCCGTAATGAACATTTACTGATTACAGCGTATCAGGGGAATTTCATTTTTTAAACATTTATTCAAATCTCTGTTTGTGTAAGCTAATAAGTCTGGGAAAGTTCAGTAGCTACTTTTTGTGCTGTATGGTTCTTGGGAGGACGTGCCTGGTGGGCTCATCTCAGAATTCACCTTCTAAAGGAGGAACGTCAGATTCTCCTGACTGGAAATGTCTTACAGGCTGCTTCTCTGCGCTTCACCTGGTTTCTGCCACCGGTGGCCGGATAGGCTTTTTGTGGTTTTGCCAATCGAAGAGGTGGGAGCTTTTATCATTGCTAGCTGATGCATCTGGTTAAAGGCACCCGCGGTGGGCACGGGAGTCTTTTGGGGGCTGGTGGGGGAAGGTGTGGTTCCCCATCTCCTGCCTGCTGCCTGGTCTGGAGTCTCAGACACCTGTCTTAGCTGCATCTGCCACACCTCCCTGATTTATCCGTGTGTGGCAGCCACATCGGAGAAATATGGATCAGGGAGGGAGTGTATGGGCAGGAAAGTAGACAAAGGACTATGGCAGCTCCTTCATGAATAACTATGGCGATTCGAGTTAGTAAACACTGTGAACTAAGTACCCAGCCTTTCAGCTAATGAGAAGGTAATGAGTTATAAACAGGAGATTTATGTAGCGCTGGCCCAGGGAGATCAATGTGGCTCTGACACGGGACAGCGAGAAATAAAAAAGCTATCAAGGATGGTTGTCTGGACGTATATGCGGCCACGGTGTCTGGGAGCCTCAGGACATTTGTTGGGAGCAGGTGGCCTGTGCGGCGACTGCGGGGTGACGGTAGGCTCCCTGGCACTGTCTCTGGAGCCACTGCCAAGGCTCGGCCGACTCCAGAGCAGCTGTGTTCCCTCCCTCCTGGGAAAAGGCTGCCCAAAGGCAGAGGAAACCCCTGGGCTCGGACAGCCAGCGGACAGAGCCACATTAGCTCAGGTGGCAGAGGCCACCGGAGATGCCGTCTCATTTCTTTCCGGCTGGAGGATGTGTGACCCTGTGGTCGGTAAGTCACTGTGGCAGAACATGAGACTTACAAATTGGTCATGGGAAAAAACTGTACCTTTTACCCTGTACAAAACTACCTGTCATTTGTGATCTGGTGCTCTAACCTGCACCTGCTGGCCACAAATGCAGCCTTGGCCACCAGCAAAATGGGGGAAGCCTGCGTGTGACCAGGTGGGTTGACATTAAGAAGCAAAATTCCATCTCGAAACCCACCTTTGGGGAAGTCAGAGAGTGTCTGCAGGCAACGGGCCTGGGTCTCAGCATTCCCACTCCCCACCTTGAAGACTGCATTTCTGGGAAATCAGTGCTCCTTGCTACTGGTGACGGAGGGCAAGACAGCCTGTCCCTGCCAACCCAAGGTCAGAGCTGGCCCTGGTGAGTGACGTTTATCTGAACTAAATTAGTGTTGTCAACATTGAAACCAGAAGCCAAATCATGATCCGTCCCCCACTCCCAGCGTCAGATCCTTGTCACCCTCCGTTCAGTGACCGTATATGAGCATGTATTGGTTTGGCCAAAAAGTTCGTTCAGGTTTTTCCGTAACATCTTATGGAAAAACCTGAACAAGCCTTTTGGCCAACCCAATATTTTGTGTCTGTTGTCGGATCAGGCTCTGGGGAAAGCAAAACTAAGAGGGGCACCTGCCCTTGGGGTTTGTCGCCTGCAGAAACTCTCACCATCCCCTCCTCACGCACCGATTCAGGCTGTGCCAGACGACCCCATTACTAAACAAGTCACCAGTACAAGTGCGATTCTAGGCCGTGATAAACGTATAAAGGAAGCATCTGGGTGGTCGCGAGATGTACAATAGGGTAATCTGACCTAGACCAAGGGCTCTGGAGGACCTCCTGGAGGAGGTGACTCTTCTGCTGAGCTCTGAAGGAAGAGCTAGAACTAAGCAGGGAGGGAGCCTCCCGGCGCAGAATGTGAACGAGTGAGAGAAATCGCAGAGCGCCGTCCAGGTGCTGTGGGAAGGTGCATGTGGCCAGCAGGGTGAAGGAGGGGGAGACGGGGCTGGAGACACAGGTGGAGTCCTGGCCGTAAAAAGCCTTGAAGGCCAGGGAGAGACTTGGGACTCGATGCTACCAGCTGCTGCAAAGTAAGGAGCCCAGTGAGGAGGGGGGTTGCAGTAATCCTGAAGGAAGGTGGCTGTGGTCCTACAGAGGGGGTGCGTGGGCATGAATCTACCGGGGCTTGGTTACACGCAGAGAGGAGATGCTGACCATGGTTGGGACCGTGGCTTCCGGATCTTGACTGGGAGCTGTTAGTGCTCCTCGGACCAGAATATTCCAAGTGCCCATCCACTCTGGTTGGGTTATATCCTCCAGGGCTGGTGGGTCAGGCAGCCACTTGTGTGCCCCTGCCCACCTGGCCCACCTCCCAGCTGTCCCCTAAGCCCTTGGGCCTTCTTCTACCTTCCCCCGTGTGTTCACCGTTTAGCCCTGGCTCGTGGTGGGCACTCAGTAAGTGACTGCTGAGTGTCAGTGCTCTCTCATGAGGACAGGCTGCTCGGACGCCCCCCTTCATGCCCACCTGCTGGCCAGAGGTGGCCTCGACCTGTGTTTCATCCCTGGTAGGTCCTTAACCTGCCACCCACTTGTATCTGACAGGCAGCTGGCTGCCGCCTGCCCCAGAAAGAACTCCTCTCCTGTCCCCTCCCCTCATTCTCCATCCTCTCTCCTTTCCCTCCTCCCTGTGGAGCCAGGCTGTGCCTGCCCCCCACCCTCTGTGAGGGGCTCTGCCCAAGGCCCTGAGCTCCCAAACCCGCTCTGATGCCGGTGAGTTCCGTGCAGCTGGCTGAGTTCAGCTCAGGCCCTGGCTTCCCCGCAGACATCAGCTGGGTCCCCCTGGCTCTGTCTTCCAAAACTAGAGTGGGGGGAGCAGGCCTGTGAGTCACCCCGCTTCCTGTTGTGCCCACGCTGCTGGCTTCGGGCCCTGAGCCGAGCAGCCCCTGAGCTGCAGGCAACAGGCCAGGTCGCTGTCACCTTGTCCTCACTCCGCCTGGACCTGAGCCAGCTCCTCCCTGGCTGGGCCAGACTCTGGGACGGGAGGGATGAGCACCAAGGAGAGGATGCTAGGAGGGACAGATCTACTCCCCAGGTCCCAGGCCTCCCTGGGCTGCTTCCTCCAGCCCCTGGGCTCTTTGCCTGGAGTGCGGCCTCACCAGATCCGCCTTCCTTTCTATTCTGCCTGCTGCACTCACCACCGTGGACCACCGGTCATGCCCTCGTGCTCATCAGTGGGAAGGCAACACAGGAGAGCACCCTGCCAGCAGCTCCTAGCCCAGGCTCAGGTTGACTCGTACTTGGAAGACTAGTTGTCCCAACCTTTGAGGCTGCCTCTTCTTGGGGGGCTGACTCATCTCCCTGGACAAGACCCATCTTGTGAGCACTGAGACCCTCCCCCAGCCCGGAGATGGGGGTGGGCCTTTTCTCCCTGTGCTCCTGAGGGAAGCATCCAGGCCCCCAGCAAATACTGACTGTGGTCCTTCATGTGCAGCACCTCCTGCCAGGTCTGGAGGAAGCCAAGGGAACGCAGCGGGTCCTGATGCTGGTACAAGCACTGCTGTCTCTCGGCATGGAGAAGGTGCTCACTGATTGCTGAGGGCAGGCAGAGTGAGCTTAACTGTGCAGTCTGTCTATACTGGTGGAGCCAGTGTGTGATACAGATACTTTACACCAGCTGAGCCAGTACATGGTGCAGGCAGTCTGTTTACACTGGCTGAGTCAAGGCTGTGAGCACTGGAACCTTCCGTTTAGCCCATGCCTGCCCCACTTTCTGTGGAGTCTTTGCACAAGCTCTGAAACTCTCGCTCTGGCTTCGGGGACTTCCCTGGGGCTGAACTCAGCTCAGGCCCCCTGCTTCCCCTCAGACATGGTCCTGCCCATCAGGCTTTGTCTCCCAGAGCTGGGGTGGTTGAGCCCAAAGTGCAACACAGTCTGTCTACACTGGTTTGGCCCAGTTCATGATGTAAGCCACCTGTCTATACTGGTGGAGCCAGTGGGTGTTACAGCCAGCCTGTTTGACACATTTGCCAGGAATACTGTTTTCTACCCCTTGCCTTACACACATCTGGGTCCAAATTGAGTCTTACTTCCAAGGAGCTTTTCTTGATGGTTCCCTCAGTTCCCCACATCTTATTCGAATCTCTTTGGCAGAGGCTGGCACAGGGCCGGGGGTGGTGTGCACGTGGGGCGTGGTGACCTGGTGCCATATGGCGATCTCAGCCCGATGCCTCCTCTCCCGTCACTGTGCTTGGGGGCCAAGCCTGCCGCTGCTGTGGTGCAGGGGCTGCCTGCTGTCCATGGTCACGGCCACCTCAGCATCCCTCACAGCACCCACTCCCACACATTTTTCTCATGAAAGTCATTTAGGCGTGGATTACTGCCTCCGTGTGCCTGGTGAACTGCATTGCTCCAGATCGGGCCCACCTTGCCGTCTCCTGCTTAGATTCTGAGCCTCTGTCTCCACTGGTGTTATTTCCACTCCTGAGGGTTGGCCTCATCTGCAAATTTAATTTCATGACCAATTCATCCCTGTGAAAACACAATCTATGCCTATTACTTAACGCTTCTCAGTTTCCTCTGCCACGAATTAAAGTGTCAATGGACAGCCATGGCAACCGGCTCCACCCCTCGCTCCACCCTGTGCGAAGCCGGCACCTGGAGTCCGACTGCCTGGATTCAAAACCCAGCTTCACCACGTGATCACTTTGTGGACTAGGGACTCAGTTTCTTTATCTGTAAAATGGAGATGATAATAGAATACACCTCATAGAGCAGTTGCGCCCAGCAGATGGCCAGCCCACAGTAAATGGAACCTGCTATTATTTCATCGTCCTTATCAGCATCATCTCCTGGGTTTGGTCTTTCAGCCGAGGCTCAGTCCTTCTCCATCTCAGGGGCAAGGAAGCATGTTGATCAAGGGCCTTGTCTGGTGATGTGACTGACCAAGGCTTAGGGGGCATGTGCCCCTACAGACTGGTGTCCCTTTTCTTAGCAATTTCCCATGGATGCGTTTTCCCTGTCTTGCATTCAGTACATCTGAAAACTTTTAAAAAAATTTTATTGAAGCATAGTTGATTTACAATGTGTTAATTTCTGCTCTATAGCAAAGTGATCTAGTTATGCATATATATATTCTTTTTCATATCCTTTCTCTTATGGTTCATCACTCCATCCCTCCCCCACCCCCCTCCCTCTTGGCAACCACAAGTCTGTTCTCTATGTCTGTGAGTCTGTTTCTGCTTCGTAGAGAAGTTCATTTGCATCGTATTTTAGATTCCACATATAAGTGATATATGGTATTTGTCTCTCTCTTTCTGACCTACTTCACTTAGTGTGATTATCTTTAGGTCCATCCCTGTTGCTGCAATTGGCATTACTTCGTTCTTTTTTATGGCCGAGTAATATTCCATTGTATATGTATACCACATCTTCTTTATCCATTCATCTGTTGTTGGACATTTAGGTTGTTTCCATGTCATGGCTATAGTAAAGAGTGCTGCTATGAACATAGGGGTGCATGTAGTTTTTTGAATTAGGGTTTTCTCCAGATATATTCCCAGGAGAGGGATTGCTGGATCATATGGTAACTCTCTTTTTAATTTTTTGAGGAACCTCCGTACTGTTTTCCATAGTGGCTGCACCAATTTACATTCCCACCAACAGTGTAGGTGGGTTCCCTTTTGAAAACTTTTAACTCCAAGTACGGTGTGCATACCGAAAGCACACAGATTGTGTGTACAATGCAATGAATATCTGCAAACAAGACAGGCCTGTGTGCCCAGCACCAGAGCAGGGATCAGAACATGGCAGCATCCCTGTGATCGCTTCCTGATACTGCCCTTCTAGCATGGGTAACTGCTCTCTTTACTCATAATGGCATAGATTGGTTTTCTTTGTTTTTATTTTTTAATAAATTTATTTATTTATGGCTGTGTTGGGTCTCTGTTGCTGTGTGCGGGCTTTCTCTAGTTGCGGTGAGTGGGGGCTACTCTTTGTTGCAGTGCGCAGGCTTCTCGTTGCGATGGCTTCTCTTGTTGCAGAGCACGGGCTCTAGGCACATGGGCTCCCATAGTTGTGGCACATGAGCTCAGTAGTTGTGGCTTGCGGGCTTTAGAATGCAGGCTTCAGTAGTTGTGGCGCGTGGGCTTAGCTGCTCCGCGGCATGTGGGATCTTCCCAGACCAGGGCTCGAACCCATGTCTCCTGCATTGGCAGGCGGATTCTTAACCACCGCGCCACCAGGGAAGCCCGGTTTTCTTTGTTTTCAAACTTGATACAAGTGGAGTCATGAGTCTGTGTGCCTTTGTGTCTGGCTTACCATCATGTTTGTGAGAGTCCGCCACGTTGCTGTGAGTTGTTGTAGCTTGTTTGTTCTTGTTACTGTGTAGGAGCCCATTGTGTGAAGATACCCTGATTTATTTTTCCCTTCTCCTACTGATTGACATTTGGGTTGTTCGGAGTTTGGAGCTTTATGAACAGTGCTGCGGAAGACATTCTCGCATGTATCTCTTGGGCATATGTTGTACACATATCCATAAGCATGTACCTAGAAGAGAATTGTTGGGTCTCAGAATATGCATATGTTCATCTTTTGTAGGTGTCAGCAAACAGTTTTCTAAAGGGGTTGTACTAATTCCCCCAACACATACCAGTTATATATGAGAGTGCCAGCTGTTCCACATCCTTTCCAACACTTTGTGTTGTCAACCTTTTTCATTTTAGCTCTTCTGTGAGTATGCAGATGTATCGCACTGTGGTTTTAATTTTATTTCCCAGATGACTAATACAGTATTTATTTTTGCCAAGGATGTGTTGTTGTTGAAAACATTATTCAACAAATTTGAAAACTCACTTCCATCTTCAAATCATTAAGTGTCTTAAATGTCAAGGGTGCTGGTAATTCACTCTGCCAGGTAGGTTTCAATCCTCCATGTCGTTAGGCAATGGGTGGAGTAGACAGGTTATTTCTCTGGATGAAGCTGGGACCTGGCCACCTGTCCCAGAATGACCAGATGGATTCCTGTGGTCCATCAGTCTCTCCGGGGCTCGTTTTTCTTTCCCTTCACAGATTCCAGGAGCACTGAGACCGCCCTGTCTGTCATGTGCACTGCTGTGTCCCAGTGCTTAGGACAGTCCTGGCACAGAGTGGGGCCCATAAATACCCACCGAACGAAGGGCCAGAGGACGGAGCGCTGCCTGTTGGCTTTGTCCTCTCCCACCCCAGCTGACTTGACAGGGACTTGTTGGAAGCCTGGGCTGCTATGAGGATGGCTCTGGAAGTCAAGCTCTCGGACCCTGGAGGGTGTTCTGTCCTGGTGCTCTGTTCCTTTAAATGACCTCCCCACAGCAGCTGTGCTCACCTCCAGTGCTCCAAGCACTGGCCATTTAGGAGCACCCCGAGGGGGCCCTCATCCCTGATGGGCTTATCTGTCATTGGGTCCCTCTGCAGAGAGCAACGCTCCATCCCTGCTCCATGTAGCGTGCTAGACTTTTCAGCACCACCTTTTCATGGATGACGCACAAAGGGCATAGACGACATGCCCTCTGGTCAAGTAAAGGTGAGAGGGCCAGTCTATTAGCACCTCATCCCTTCCTGCCCCATCACATTTTGATGGGGACCATGATAAAACCTCCTTTCTTTGGGTGTGACTTGGTCCTTTTCTCCTCAAGTGTGACAATTATCTGGAAAGTAGCACTGCCAGGGGGATGAGAGTTCTGGATCAGACCTGTGCTCAAATCCAGGTTCTGTTCTTGTTTGGTTTGGGGACCCAGCCGTTACCTCCAGGAGAGAGATTCACATACAACTCTGATGCAGCCCGTGGGGGAATAACGGGGGCGGAGGCTGGTTTGAGGTCTCTGAGGTTGGGGAGTGAGGGCAAGTGATTCTGGCCAGAGCATCTGCGGGGGGCTCTGGAAGAGGGAGGTCTGGGCTGGCCCTCAAAGATGGGGAGCAGGGAGATGACACTTCATGGATCACTCAGTGTGAGCCCCATCCCTGAGGGTCCAAAATGTGAAGTCCTCAGGGAAGGAAGTGCATTGAGCCCCCAGGAAACTATAGTTGACACGACACACAAGGGCATAGAGCAGGGATCAGAGTTCATCGGTGAGTTATGGAAGGCTTCCTGGAGGAGGTGTGCTTGGGACTGCACATCAAAGGCCAGGGGTGAGAACTTTATCCTGGGCTGTTACCGAGCCCAAGCTCTCTCTGCTCGCCGCACAACAGGCCACTGAATGGGAGACGAGGTGTTGAGGCAAGGAATACGACTTTATTCAGAAAGCTGGCAGACTGAGAAGATGACAGACTAGTGTCTCTGAAAAACCATCTTACCGGGGTCTGGATACCTGCTTCATTAATAGAATCAGAGAGGGAGAGGCGGTGAAGAAGTAAAGTAAAAGGGCCATCAGTCTTGCAAAACATCTGGAATGACCAGCCTCGGTGAGGGGATGTGTTAGTTTCTTTTTTCTTGCAGCCATTCACAGGTGGGAAGGGTTCCCTGAGGCAGGCCATTAGGTATGATGATAATAACAAAAGCGACGAAAAGCAAAGGTTAAAGTCGAACAGATCCAACGTGGAGTCCGATTTACCTCTTCCCTGTTACAATGCCAGTAGAAATTTTCTCCAAGATCATGGGGCAGGGGCAGTGTGAGCTAAATACCAATCACTTTAAAATAGGGCAACAAAGAGTTTATGCCGACACATAACATTGTTTATGCCGATGTGGCGGCGGGTGCGCAAATATGGAAGAGCTAAAAGCAGTTTGGGAAAAACAACGCCTTTTTTTTTTTTGTGGAAAGACAGATTAGAAAGGTTTATGCTCTTCTGTGATAACTAATATGAAAAGTTTATCAAAGTTAAAAAAAAAACCTTTGACACTTTCTCCGAATTGATCTGAAGACTTGGCAGATTTGAAGAATCGTTCAGTAACGTTTTATGGGTTGATGCTAATTTGATACAGCAGACGCATGCATCGTGCCAATTTACTGCCAAACCAACACTAAGCATGGACCTTTCATGCAAGGTTTATAGGCGGACAGCTCATAAAGATGCATGCTTGACAAGGATTCTGCTTCTCTTAGGCTGTGCTATATGAAGTGTTTATCAAAACCCAACTAAATCACCCGCGCCTTTTACTAATAAACAATCTCTGGGGACTTCAGGCCTGAATTCCATACAGTATTTCATTCAGTGTTTCCTATGCAGTATTTCATGCAATATTCCACCACTCCAGGTCCTGGAACATGGGGAACCTATGTCTCTAAAAGCCACGGGTACTGGGTAGTGGTAGAAAAGGGAGCCCTTTGGGGTGGAGGATGCCTAAGGGACCACTTCGGAAATGACTTGTTACCCAGGTCCCGGGAAAGCTGGTGACACTCTTCCTAATGGGGTCTCCTAAAACGAATCAAGGGCTGCACCTAAACGAGATCTGTGGCCCCAAGGAAATACATTTCATGCTTTCGTTTCTGTTTCCTGGACTGATGTGTGATGGATCATCGCTGCCTGTCTCTCTTCATCCAAATACGCTGTCAGAGCCTCGTCAGTAAGGAGATTGCCGCGCCTTGGCACTTTGTTTTGCCTGTTGGAAAGTGTTTAACAATAAATATTATCAAAACTCCTGTCTTCCACCACTGAAAACCACTGCTTTTGTTTTCCACAAAGGAAAAGTTGGCTTTCATGGTATTAGTCTAGTCTGCACCACTCCAATCCCTCGGTTCCTCCCATCCAGTGTTAATTACCCAGGTTTAAATGGAGAAGGTGGCTGGAGGGGGGCAGGAAGGCGGACCGCTGTCAGCACAAGGCCTCATGGGGTTTCGCAAGGGGAGATTTGATCTTGGGCAAATGTCAAGGCGTTTTTGAAATCTGTGTTATGGTATCAGCTCATTGCCAGGGTAAGGCTTCATCTGGATTTCATAAATATTGTAGGGGGCTCTCTTCCTGCCACTCGGCC
>NW_020185321.1:3689287-3733314 GCF_003031525.2 Neophocaena asiaeorientalis asiaeorientalis
GAGCCGTGATATTTCAATCACAATATCCCTGTAACAAATTCCATTCACAGTCCGTTGGAAAGGGAGTTCAAGCTTCCTCCTGCTGCTGAGGGAATCATATGCTAAATGTAGCTTCCTGGGGCCCTGGCAGCTAGCCAGGGCTTTGTAATTTATAGTTCTCCTTCCCGGTTCTCCAAGTGACCTTGGAACCTCCCTGCCGGTGGGTGGATTCCTTAGGTTCACTCGTTGCCCTCTCTTGTCATCCTCTCTTGTGAGAATGGTCCTTAAGCCAAGCGAGCGCTCCCAGCACCCTTCAGGCTGGAGCTTGAGAGAAAGGATGTGAGCAGAGGCGCCCAGGGAGCTCGTGGCAGGTGATTGGAAGATTGCTTGTTGCTGCTGACCTTTCCTCTGAAATTTATGTCAGCCGTGAAACAGTCCAATATTGTGTTTAAAGGCAGCCTGCAGGTGACAGGAGCCTCTCTTGGGCACACAGCAGGTAATCCTTTGAAAAGAAGGGGAGGGACAATCTGCAATTACATTCATCAGCTATTTCTGGTTGAGGAATAAACAAAATGGCCCAAACTGCTGCTGTTACAGATTCTAGCAGAGGAGTGGCGTGTGGGAAAGATTAATGTACAATTAAAACCCGTGTACGGGTAAATTACAGGGTGACAGCTATCTAATGCAAACACTGCAGACGTGTAATTAAGAGGAGTTATGGGCTCTCCAGGGTGGATTTGCTGAGGAAGGTGCTAGGGAGCTGTCTGTGGAGCTGGAAGGGCAGGGACGCATGCTGGGGACAGGTGGGGGCTGTGCAGGTGGTGAAGAGGAGTGCCCCACCCCCCTGCAGCATCTGGCATGTGATGGACCGCAGCTCCTTCAGGTGGCAGCGCCTTCAGGTGGCGCAGCCCGCCTCTCCAGCGTCCCCCGGTTCCTGTTCCAATCTTCCAGCCCTTTCTGGAGCAATCCTGCTCTCCCCTTCCTCACCTTTGGCTTCGGGGCAGTGAGCGCCCCTCGATGTCTTTTTTTACGTTTTTAATTTCTCCTGCTTTGTCAGCTTTTTAAGGAATATGTTACATTATGTAGCAATTGGATGCTAACAAGCTTTGTATGAATAAATTAGACTCTAAACTTTTAATGTTATTACGAAATTGAAATGGACTCTAATGACAGTCAGGATTAATGTTCTGTTTCAAATAAATGCCGGGATGTGACTGAATTCTCAGTGCACTCTCCTCTCACGTCTCTAGCTCTTCCTAGAAGGGCTTGCCTGAGAGAGCACTCAGGCTGGCAGCACCCCTCCAGGGCGCTTCCCTGGCCACTCCCAGGTGCTGCTCTGCCCACAAGCTCCCATGGGGGTTGCTGGGAAATTCTGCTACTGATGCTCCCAGCCGTACCCCTCCTCACCAAATAAGAATTGCCCTCGACCTCTGCCCAACCCCATCTGCATCCGATGACTGACAGTGTCCGTCCCCGCTCCGGAGCCCCCTGTGGGACGGGCTCAGGCCTCTGTTGTGAGGCATTGCGTCAGTTTCTCTGGCTGCCCACTCCTGTCTTCCTCACTTCCTCACAGGGGCCTCTTCCAAGAGCCCTTCCCAATAATCCCCAGAGTTTCCAGGAGACGAAGCCCACAACACTGGCTCTTAGGGATTTCGCTTTTCCTAAACCAGCTGTCTGCCAGGTGAGTATCTTCTGCCAGCATCAGAGTCCCCGAGGACCAAGATCCTTCTTTTTGCTCTGTGTTCCCTTCTTGAGCCCAGGGCTGGGGTGAGGCAGTGACCAGGTCTTGGCCTCAGTCCAGGTCCCCCTGGGGAGGGTTTGAGCAGCAGAAGGGCCAAAGGGCTCCCTCGGATCTGAGCTGCCACACCACCCGGCTCTGGGTGGGGGGCAGACTTGGAGAGGTTTTCTGCAACAAAAACCCTAATGTCCCAAAGGGGCAGGTCAGAACAGGGGCTGAGGGCACTGGTTCCCCACAGCCAATGGTAGGAGGGAAAAGGGGCCTGGTAAAGTGGGGAGAGGGCATGATGTAGCCCAGACATGAACAGCCCCGGGTGGAAAATTCAGCCCCCAGTGCAGCCAGGCTTCCTGGAAAGAAGGTGGTGCGGTTTGGGATGCCTGGGGACACTTGCCCCTTCGGAAGTGGGGAGGGGAACTCAGATCCAGCTGTCATCGCAGGCAGGGCTAGGGGTTCGGTGTAGCCAGGTATTCGAATATTCAAGAATGGGTAGATTTTTATATGAAATCTCTCCCCTTGTGAAATCTGGAGACTAATTCAGAATTTAAAATCCAAGTCCTACACTGACCAAACAATATGCCTGTGAACTGCATTTGGCTTCTGGACTGGAGGAATTTGGACCCTAGAGCTTCACTAGCAAGGTGAACAGTTCCCCACTTGGAGGGTGGGGGCCAGAGCCCCAGAAAGGGGCAGTAACCGCCAAGACTGCAGGCCATGCTGAAGAACTGCCGGGCTGCACCAGCTGCGGCCTGCCCAAATATGGCTTCCATCCTGGGACCCGCCCCGCCCTTGCCCAATCTGCTAGAAGGGGGTCCTTGCCACTGTGGCTGCGGCCATCGGGCTGCTGCCTGGACCCTGAGTGCAGCTGGATCCTGGCAAGTCCAGCGCTGGCCGGTTGGTCCACTCAGCTTGGGGTTTGGTGGATGAGTGAGTAGCAGAGCGGCCTGTGCAGACTCCCACCCCACTTCTGAGGGACCTCACCTTAGCATTCCTGCCTTCACCTTCACAAATCTTTGTAACTCCCTGCCTTAAGAGCAGAAAGAAGAAAATAAAAGTCTCAACCTACCCTCTGGATCTGGGGTTCCCATACATTTTCACAGGGTGGGAAGATCTTACATTTAAATCACTTTATGTACATAAACTCGTAAGTCGTATTCGTTTTCTAAAAAGTGCAGTAATTTTTATGCCTACTGCACATAACCTGTTTAATCACTCTATACATCACGAACGCCTTTGCCTGCTAACGGATCTCTTTCCGTCCCGCTTTTGACACCTGCACGGCATTCCTTCCTATGAATTTATCATAATTTATGTAAACCGTTCCCTGTTGGACATTTGGGGGGATTTTCATTGTTGTTTTTCAATTTTAAAGAATGTCAGAGTGAACGTTGTTGCTGTATTCCTTTGTCATTTCAGGATACATTTCTAGAAGTGGAATTGTTGGCTCAAAGGGTATGCCTGATTTTTAAGACTTTTAATACTTCCCTACAGATCACCTTACAGAAAGACCCAGTGGTGCATGAGTGTGCCTTTTTTCATACCAGCAAATCCTCATTTTTAAAATCTTGGTTAACTTGACAGATTAAAGAGGGGCATGCTTATTGCTTTTTTAAAATAACTTTATTTTCATCAAGGTAATATGTATGTGTCATTTTAAAAGCATAGATAATAAAAGGAGTGTAATAAACCCAGCAATCCCCCGCTTTATCCCCCCCCCGCAGCTCTCCCAGTCCTGCTCCCCAGAGGCAACCCCCCAGGACTCTGAGCTATTTCCCTGGCGTGTATTACTACTTCTATATTTATTTCCACATCACATGCGTATACTGCAGGTGTAAAATGGCCAGCCAGTTGTCCCAGCTTTATTTATTAAGCACTCACTCTTCGCTTACTTTTTTTTAAAATGCTAGCTTCATCATTTGCTTAATTCTTGTATTTCCTGGGGCCGCTTTGGGACTCCTCTGTTTCAGTCTGTCTATTCTAGCACCAGAACCCACTATTTTAATGACTGTAGCTTACGAATACATTTGTAATATCTTAGAGTGGAAGCAAACCATCTCATTATGCTTGTGTGATATCACATTTTTATTCTTTTAGGTACGCTCGTGGAAATGTTGGGTCAAATTTCAAATACTATCTGATAGTGAGCTGTATTGGGATTGTGTTTCATTTGTAGATAAATTTAGGATAAGTTGGCAGATAAATTGACCTTTTACTTTATTTATTTATTATGTTTTGCCATATTGAGTCTTCTGATTCATTTATGCAACAAATATTTATTGAGAACCAGTTGTGTGTCAGGCGGTATTTGAGGCATTAGGGATACGTCAGGAAACAAAGCAGAGGAAGATCCCAGTCCCCCATGAAGCCAACATGAGAGTTGCTTTGAAGAGCCAAGCAGGGTAAAGGGGATTGGCAGTGGGGGGTGGGGAAGGAGGGAATGTGGGGGTCAGAGTAGGCCTCATTGTCAAGGTGAGATTTGGGGGAATGGAGGGCGTGGGCCATGCAGGTGATCTGGGACAGTGGTTCTCAACCTGGGGCAATTGTGCCCCCCCAGGAGAATTTGGCAACAGCTGGAAGATGCTATTTGTATCTAATGGGTACCGCCAGGCAAGGGATGCTGTTCCACATCCTACAATGCACAGAACAGCCCCCACAGCAAAGAATTGTCTGGCCCCAAATGTTAATGGCGCCAAGGTTGAGAAATCCTGATCTAGGCAAAGATATTCCTGGCAGAGGGGCACTTAGTGAAAGGTCGTAAGGCAGGAGTGAGGAACAGTAAAACAGTGGAGAGATGCAATGGGAGGGCAGCTGGGAATGAGGTCACTGGTCAGAGGGCAGATGGGAAGAGGGCTGACAATTTGGGTCGTGCGGGGCAGGATAAGGAATTTGACTTTACTCCATATGAGGTAGGGAGCCACTGTGGGATTTTGAACAGAGGAGTGCCGTGATCAAATTATGTTTTGAGAGGATCATTCTTTTCTTGCTGCCATGATAAAGGACAAAGAGAGCTGACAGGCTGTTGCAGTGAGAGATGGTGGTCTGGGCCAAGACAGTGGCAGTGACATGGAGAGAATGGGTCAGATTCCAGATAGATTTTGAAGGCAGAGCCAACAGGATTTCCTTATGGCTTAGATGGGGTGTGAGGAAAAGAAAGCTTTTTGTCCGAGCAACTTGAAAGATGGAATTACCCACAACTGAGATGGGAAAGGCAGTGGGCAGAACAGGTGTTGGAGGGAATTCAGTTAAGAACACACTGTATTTGAGGAGACGAGGAGGGACCAACCAAAGAGACCAAGAAGCGACCAGTGAGGTGGAAGAAAGCGAGAGTGTGGTGTCCTAGAACCAAAGTGAAGAAGGTACCTCCTGGAGGAGCGTGTGGTCCACCTGTGTCAGATGCTGGTGGCAGGTCAGGTAAGATGAGGACCAAGGATTGACTAGTGGATCCGCTATGTGCCCTGGCAAGAGGGGCTTTGGTGGAGTGGGGGAAACAACGTTCTGATTTAAGTGGGTCTATGAGACAATGGCAAGAGATGAGATTGTGAATATGGGTAACATGTTTTTCTGTGAAAGAGAGTAAAGCAATGGAAAGCAAAAAGAGTTGAGAGAGGTTTTTTTGTTGTTGCTTGGTTTTTCTGATGGGAAAAATAACAGGATATTTTTTTAAATAAATTTATTTATTTATTTATATTTATTTTTGGTTGCGTTGGGTCTTCGCTGCTGCGCCCGGGCTTTCTCTAATTGCAGCGAGCAGGGGCTACTACCCGTTGTGGTGCATGGGCCTCTCACTGCCGTGGCCTCTCCCGTTGCAGAGCACGGGCTCTAGGCACACGGGCTTTGGTAGTTGTGGCACACGGGCTCAGTAGTTGTGGCCCGCGGGCTCAGCTGCTCCGTGGCATGCGGGATCTTCCCAGACCAGGGCTCGAACCTGTGTCCCCTGCATTGACAGGCAGATTCTCAACCACTGCGCCACCAGAGAAGTCCATAACAGGATATTTTTATGTTGATGGGAATGATCCAGTAGAATGTGGAAAATTCTATAGGCTGTTTCGAAGTCCCTGAGAAGGTAAGAGAGCATTGGAGCTGGTAGAAGTGGAGGGATTAGCCTTTGGAGTACAGACACGTAACCTCTGGCAAAGCACAGAGAAGACTAAGAAGGCAGAATAGTGGGTGCCAATATGGCGATTGGAATCTGGAAGTTCTCTGTTTCTCTGTCTTGCTGTCTCTGCCCACCTCTCTAGTATAATCACATACTGTACCATTCACCCGTTTAAAGTGTACAGTTTAATAGTTTTCAGGACATTCTCTGGAGGTCTACGCTCTCACTGCCGAAGGCCCGGGTTCAATCCTTAGTCTGGGAACTAAGATCCTATGAGCCTCGCAATGTGGCCAGAAAAAAAAAAGTTTTCAGGATGTCCACATAGTTGTGCAACCATCAGCACAGTCAATTCTAGAACATTTCCATCACCTCAAAAAGAAACTCTGTACGTATTAGTGGTCCCTCCTCATTTATTCCTCCCCAGTCCTATGCAACCACTAATCTACTTTCTGTCTCTGTAAGTTTTCCTATTCTGGACACTTCATATAAATTGAGTCGTATAGTATATGGTCTTTTTTTTTTTTTTTTGGCTTTTCTTCACTTACCATAATGATTTCAAGTTTCATCCATGTTGTGGCACTTCATTCCTTTTTATGGCTGAATAATATTCCCTTGTAATGTATATACTACCTTTATTATTTTATCCTTTTATCAGTGATGGGAATTTGGATTGTTTCTACCTTTTGGCTATGATTAATGAAGCTGCTGTGTACACATTATGGGACAAGATTTTTTGTGAATGTGTGTTTTCATTTTGGGGGGCATAGACAGAGGAGTGGAAATCATGGGTCATTTGGTAACTCTATGCTTAACCTTTTGAGAAACTGCCAGGCTGCTTTCCAAAATGGTTGTACCATTTTGCATCCCCACTAGCTATGTATGGGTGTTCTCATTTTTCCACCTCCTTGCCAATTTGTTATTGTCTGTCCTTTTGATTTTAGCCATCCTAGCGGGTATGAAGTAGTATTTGATTTGCATTTAGTATTTGATTTCATTGTAGTTTTGATTTGCATTTCTCTAATGACTAATGATGTTGAGCATCTTTTCATGTGTGTACTGGTCACTTGTACATCCTTGGAAAATGTCTATTCAGATCCTTTGCCCATAAATTAATTTTTTTTAATTATCAAATTGTAGGAGTTCTTTGTATATTCTGGATACAAGTTCCTTATCAGATATACGATTTACAAATATTTTACCCCATTCTGTGGGTTATCTTATCACTTTCTTGATAGTGTCATTTGTAGTACAAAAGTTTTTAATTTTTATGAAGTCCAGTTTATCTTTTTTTTTCTTTTGTTGCTGTGCTTTGGTATTGTATCTAAAAAGGCCTTGCCTAACTCAAGGTCATGAAGATTTACTCCTTTCTACTTTTTATTTATATATGTTTTAAATTTAATTTTCCTTTCTAATTAAATTGACAAATCTTCCCAGGGCAATATTAAATAGTAGCTGGCTTCCCTTGTTCTATTCCTGACTTTAATGTTTCATTATTAATCATTGATGCTGTCTATGAGATAAGATTTTCAGAATTTAAAAAAACAAAGTATCTCATCTTACTAGCGTTTATATGTAATCAAGGGCTTCCCCCTCCCCTGCAAATGTATTTAATCTATCTATGTAGATAAACATGGTTTTTATCCTTTGACCTATTGATCAATAAGTTATATTATAGATGTTCTAATATTGAGTCGTCTGTAATGCATTTCTGGATTAATCTTAATTTGTTGGGGTACATAATTATTTTATTATACTGCTTGTTCGATAGCCAGAAGTTGTATAATTTCCTTTGTGATTCTTTGTCTCATGAGTTATTTAGACTCTTAAGCATTTCCAAGCCATATTTTTCTGTTCTGCTTTCCAATTTTACTGCACTGTAGCCAGAGATTGTGGTTTGTGTGCTATTGATTCTTTAACTTTAGTTGAGAATTGCTTTGTTTCCTGGTTAGTGTATGGTCATATTTTGTTCCATTATGTTTGAAATTATACATATCCTCTAATAGGTGGGTGCAGGATTCTATTATCTATAACTATATACATTCTTTAGCTCAATCTTGTTAATTGTATTGTTTGTATCTTCTATATCTTTAAATTTTTGTCTTTTTAATTATCAATTTCAGAATGAGATGTATTAAAATCTCCCAATATGATTATCAATTCGTTGATTTTTTTCTTTGTAATCTTATCAACTTTTACTCTCTATTTTTTTAAAAAGCTATATTATTGGGTGCATACAGGTTCAAGACTTATATCTTCCTAGTGTGTAAGAACTCTTTTAATCCCCATTGATGCTTTTTTGCCTTAAATTTGGTTTAACCTTATATTAATATTGTAAAAAACAACTTTGTCTTTTATATGGTGTAGCTTTATAGTATCTTGATTTTCAACATTTCTGAATCATGTTTTGGAAGTTTCTTGTAGCAAGATTAATGTGTGTGTGTGTAGTTACTGGTGTATTTGCATTCTTTTTTCTGTTTTGTTTTTTCTACTTTCCTTGCTTTTTTATTGTTTCTTTTTAAAATATCTTTTCTGTTTTCTAAAAGGTTAATTGTATTTTCTTTTTTCTTTTTTGCTCCCTCTATTGATTTGAAAGTTATACATTCTGTTTTTTATTCTTTCAGTGATTACCTTCAAATTTTTAATATGCATACTTGGCTTAACACAGTGTGAATTAAATAAAAGTTTCTCTCTTTTTCCAAAGCAACACAATGACTGTAGAACATTTTAATTCTGATTATATTCCCATCTCATATCTTTTGTCTAATTTTAGCACCATATTGTTGACAAACTCCCCAATTTTTAGATCATTATTACTATTATTATTTACAGTTAGTGATTATTTAGGTTTACAACTGTTTACCAACTTTTTGCTTATTGCATCTTACTCCTTCTCTCTGGGTTCCATTTCTAACTGCCCCCTCATAACCCTTTAGTAGTCCTTTCAGGGAAGACCTGTGTGGAAGACCAAAGACTCTCTGGGACTTTGTTCATTTAAATACGATTTTGCCCTTAATGGTTAAACCGGGTATAGAATTCTTGGATGATAGTTATATTTCTTTAGCTCTTTGAAGACTTAGTCCATTGTTTTCTGGTGTCCACTATTCTTCAGAGAAGCTGGGAGTTAGTCTGTCAGTAATTTGTGGATAATATCTTTATCTCCAGTAGTTTTTGTGATTTTCTCTTTGTTTTGATATTCCTCAGCTTCGTTCAGGTATATCTACTTATATAATTTTATTTCTCCTGCTTGGAAGTTGAAACACTTATTTATTCAATCTGATGACTTTCTTAAATTCTGAAAAATTTTCAGTCATCATCTCTTCCAATAGTTCTTTTCCTTCATTCTCAATGTTAGCCTTTGAAATGCCAACCACATGTATGGGGACAGTATAGCATGGTGGTTAAGAATACGGACTCTGCAGATAGCTACATGGATCTGACTCTACTTCAGTGCATAACAGTTGAGGAGAATTATATAAACTCTTTCTCAGTTTTCTCATCTACAAGTTGAGCATAATAATATTACCAAACCCTTAGTTAGGTTGTTGTGATAATAAATGAGTTAATGTATGTAAAGTGCTTAAAATAGCTCCCGGAACATGGTCATTTCTTTGTAAGTCTTAGTTATTAGTGTTCTCTGGAATGCTCCAGAGACCCTACACTGACACTAACACGTTTGCTTCAAGATCATTATTGTAAGTTTTCCAGAAGGATCTGACTTTCTTTTAGTCCCTGGGGATGCATTTCTGCCAGAGTCTCTATGGTTATTAGTGTTATCTGGGACCTTCTCATTCTGTTCTCTTCCTTGTAACCTCAGTCTCATATTTTCTATGTATGAATTTTGGGTGATTATATCAGATTTATTTCCTAGATCACTACATCTCCTGGTTTACTAATCAATCTATTATTAAACTCTTGTACTGTGTTTTTAATTTCAACCATTATATTTTTATTTCTAGAAATTCTATGGAGACCTTTTAAATCTACATGCTTGTTTTCGTAGTTTTTGTTCTTTCATTATTTTAAGTCTTTCTTTTACTCACTTAATAATTTAAAACATAGTCCTTCTGTTTGTTTATCAGCTGATTTCACTCACAGTGAATCATTTCCTTGAGCAGATTATAATTTCTATATGATATTCTAGGGAAACAAAAACATTATCCAAGCTAATTTAAGATTGGTGATTTCTTTCTCTTTTTTTTTTTTTAATGGTAGCCCTATGCTTCCTGGGTTGTAAAAGTGTTGCTTCGGTACATTTCAAAAATTGTTTCTGCTGGGAGTTCCATGGATGCACCAGTTGGGACCCATTTTCCCCATTATTTCTACATGCGGGGATTCTAACACCACAGCCATAGTGTAAATCTGGATTTCATGACCATAGTGCAGGGATGGGATTTCCTTTCTTTCTGGAAACTGCCCCCCTACAAGATCTTTTGTATTTCCCCAGACAGAGGTTGAGTGTTCCAGGCCGCATTTCACTGAGGTGAGATCCCCTCTAGAGCAAGAGCTCAGTTTTAGCTCCTCTTCTTATGAGAGGTGAGAGCCAGGCTATATCTCCTGCCCCTTGTGGACACTAACGCCCCAGCTCTGCCCTCTTCTGTCTGCCATCTGCTATTCAGGGCCTCAGGGGCACCAGCTGACAGTTTATCTCTCCAGTTCACACATCTCTCTATTTTTTGCACCCAAGGATTTCCCTTTTTTCCCTTAAGCCTGATTATGTATTTAATTATTTTATATTATATTTTATCCAGCATTTCCATACATTTGGAACTGGGGGTGGTGATGGTGGGGGCTGTGTTTCTCTGTCATGATCTTTTATTTAGGATCTTTCCATCTAGAGTGACAAGCAAGATTAATGTATGGTTTTATTTTTGTTTCATCTTTGGCAGGTTTTGGTGCCAGGGTTTTGCGTTATTCATAAAATTAATTAGGAAGTTTCTCTCCTGTCTTTATCCTCCGGAACATTTTAAATAGCACAGAAAATTTCTGTTCCTTGAAGTTTTGAAATGTTCCAGTGAAATCTGTCTGAGGACAACGCCTCTGGGGGTGGGGATGATTGTTTTCCACACTTACTTTCTATTCAGCTTTTCTACTTCTTAAATCAGATTGTGTAACTTCTGCTTCCCTAGACTATCATACATTTAATCAAGATTTTAAAATTTATTAGCATAGAATTCCACGTGGTATTCTTATATTTTAATAGTTTTTTTTTTCCATCTCTGGTTATAGCTCTTTCTCTTTAATGTTTTTCTCTCTTTCTTTTCTTGATTAGACTTACCAGAGATACGTATATTATATTGACCTTTTCTAAGAAACAGTTTTATTGAATGTATTCATCATTTTAAATAAATATCTATTTATTTAAATTTATTTATTTATTTAAATAAATAAAATTTATTCATTCATTTTATTCTTAAAAATCTGTAGTTTCTTCTTTCATCTTTAATCCCCTTTTAAGGTTTATTATCTTGTTCTTTTTCTAATTTTAAGTTGAATGTCCAGTTCGTTTATTACCTTTTTTCTTTAAGAATAAAACACTTAAAGTATTAAAACTTTCCTCCGAGTACAATTCTGGCCACATTCCATAAGTTTTGGTGTGCATAAGTTGCCATTATCCTAATTTTTCATGGTCTAAAAGTGCTGTTTTTATTTTCTCTTTGATATGAGGGAGGTGTTCAGGAGAGTATTTTAAAGCTCTTTATTTTTTCTTGTGTTATAATTTCTAGTTAGTATTGTATCCCATACATTTTTTAAAAACTACCATATTCACGTGAAATTCAAATTGATGCTGATTTTAATGCATACCCCTATTTTATATGCCAATAAGCAGAAAAAAACCCCAAACGCTGCTAGTTAAACTCTAACATCCCATCTGTTGTAAGATGTATCTTGGTTTCATCAATGTTATGAAAAAGTAAATCTTAGAATGTATGAAATACGGAGTTTCTCATTTATTTTATAAAAAATTTTTTTTATTGAAGTATAGTTGGTTTACAATGGTGTGCCAATCTCTGCTGTACAGCAAAGTGACTCAGTTATACACATACAGACATTCTTTTTTTATATTCTTTTCTATTATGGTTTATCACAGGATACTGAGTATAGCTCCCAGTGCTATACGTTAGGACCTTGTTGTTTATCCATTCGAAATGTAATAGTTTGCATCTACCAACCTCAAACTCTCAGTCCATCCCTCTCCCTCCCCACCTCCCCCTTGGCAACCACAAGTCTGTTCTCTATGTCTGTGAGTCTGTTTTTTGTTTTGTAGATAGGTTCGTTTGTGCCATATTTTAGATTTCACTTATAAGTGACATCATATATCCTTCATTTTAAATTGAAGGACATTGTGGTCAGAGAATGCGATCTGTAGTATATTAGTTCCTGCAACACATTGTAACCTGGTATGTGGTCATTTTTTATATATGTTTACATGTTCTTGAAAATAATGTATCTTCTCTATTTGCTGGCTATAGGAATACACACACACATTTATATTTGCATGTTCCACATACGCACACATTCACACACATGCATATCTAAAATCAATCTTGAAATGGTGCTTTTCAAATTTTCTGTACCCTTGCTAATTTTTGGATTAGTTTGGTCTTTCCGTTTCTGAGTGAGACCTCTTAAAACCTCCCACTCTGGCGGTAGATTGGTTAATTTTCCTTGTGGTTGCCACCTTCTGCTTTATGTATTGTGAGGTTCTGTTGTTAGATGCCTACAAGTACCTGATTGTTCCGCCTTCTTTTTCAGATTGTTCTTTTTCTCATTGTGTTGTGCCACTCCTTACCTCTATTAATTCCTTTTTTGCCTTGAATTCACTTTTATTTGATAATAATATCAATAACATCATGTCAGTTTTCCTTTGGTTAGTACTTCCTGGCATTCCACTTTCCAGCCACTTCCAGCCTTTCCGTATTGCTTTTTAAAGGGTTGTACCATCAAGATTGATGGTTTTCATCTGGCCGGCAGTAGGCCAGATGAAAGCACCTGTTTCTGAAGGCAGCAGAGAACATGAGAAAGTGCATAGGCTGGGGATCCTGCGTGTGCACGTCTGTATCCTGGCTCTGCTCTCTAGCAGCGCGGGTGATGCACACATTCCTTTAACCTCTAGGGCCTCAGTTAGCCCATGTATAAAATGTGATCATAACAATACCTAGCTCATGCACTTGTTTGGAGGATTAAATAAGCCAATACATGTAACAGGTTTAGTTTGGCATATAGTGAGCATCGCTAAATGTTAGATGGGCTTCATCTCTTAATGTTTATTGTTATCACTAATATTTTGGATTTATTTCTATCAGCTTATTTGTGGCTTCTGTTTACTTTCCTTTCTTGTTTTCCGTCCAGTCAATACAATTTTCTTTCTTTTTCTTTCTCTCTGTTGATTTGAAAACTATAGATTTTTTCTATCATTTGAGTACCCTCAAAATGTTAACATACATATTTAACTATAAATTTTTTAGCAAGTCTAAAGTTATTATCTCTGTCATCCTCCAAAACAATCAAGGATCTTTGCACATAGGGACTGTACCCCAAACACTTTCTCCCTCCATCTTCCTTGTTGTTATAGTTGAGAATTTTTTGGTACCTTAATGCAAAAATAGTATTTTTAATATGTACGGTTGATAGTTAATTAAATTTGCCAACAAATTTTACCAATGTTCCTGTTTTTTAAATCCCACTCATTCTCTCTGAGTTCATTTTTCTTGCAGAAATGTATCCTTTAGTAATTCTTTTATTTTAGCTGGCACACCCTCAGCTTTGGGTGTCTGAAAATGTCTTTATTTTGCCCTCATTCTTGAATAATTGAATAGAATGACCTTTATTTCCCTACAGCACCTACAAAAAATAATATTCCTCCACTGTTTTCTGGGCATCTCTTGATGCTAAGATGTCTGCTGTGGTCTAACTGTTGGTAGATGACCAGTCTTTTCTTTCCGGTAAACTTTAAGATTTACCTTTTTGGTATTCTTGAGTTTTACCAAGATGGGTGAATTTTTAAAATTTTTGCCCAGATTTTAGCATTGTGTGTACATTTTCAGTACAAGAAAACTATGTTTCTTCCATTCTGGAATATTCTCAGCCATATTCCCTCAATTTATTGCTTTTTCTACCAGTACCCCATTCTCTTCTGCAACTCTGTATTAGATGAATGAGGTGATTCTTTTCAGCAGTTGTATAGGATTCCAGAGTTTGGAAGGACCAAAATTTAATTAAACATTCTTCTACTAATGGGAATTTATATTTTTTGAAATTTTTTGTATTGAAAACAATGCTGTAGCCAACATTTTTATCTCTCTTTTTTCGTTAGAGTCTATTTTACTGCATCATGGTAAAGTAATGACTTTTTTTAAAAAAAAAGATTTATTTATTTAATTTATCTTTTGGCTGCCTCAGGTCTTAGTTGCGGCACGCAGGATCTTTCGTTGTAGCACGCGGGCTTCTCTCTAGTAGTGACATGCGGTTTTTCTCTTCTCTAGTTGTGGCGCGTGGGCTCCAGAGCGCGTGGGCTCTGTAGTTTGCAGCATGCGGGCTCTCTAGTTAAGGAACGCGAGCTCAGTAGTTGTGGTGCGCGGGCTCAATTGCCCTGCGGCATGTGGGAATCTTAGTTCCCTGAGCGGGGATCAAACCCGCGTCCCCTGCATTGCAAGGCGGATTCTTTACCACTGGACCACCAGGGAAGTCCCAGTAATGACTTCTATTGAGATTTTTTTCTGTAGTCTAATATAAGCCCATATTTCTAAATATTCTAAGAGTGGTTGAGAGAACTGTATCCTGTTTGCTGAGCACAGAGCTGTGAGAGAGAGCGCCAGATTTTATTAGTCAAGCCTTTAATATTCTCACTTAATTTTGTTTGCATAACTTATTCATTTAAAAAGTGTTAAAACCTTTATGACTGGCTATTTGTCAAGTCTCCTTTTGCCTTTAATCGTTTGCTTTATAGACTCTGAAGCTATGTTGTGAGATGTATTGGTGCCCATCTGTGGAGGGCACTCCATGGGGCTGACCCTTGGTGTCCCCCTGAAGCTTTCGTGACCCTCCTTTGTGGCTCTTGGACTCTGCCAGGCACCCTGACCTCCCAGAGGCTGCCCTGTCACCCGTCCTGTGCCCGCTGCACCGGGCTTGCTAGAATTCCTGGATGTGCCTGATTTCCTGCCCCGATACCTGACCAACTTTCCTCCGTGGATACAGGCTCCACCCCCCACCCCGCCCTTTTCTATATTTATTTGATTCTTTCAAAGTAAGCTTGGAAGGAAAGAAGTTAGACAAATGGTGTTTGTTGTCATTCTTAACACAGAAGTCCCTTTCCTTCCGACAACTGCTTTTCCAGGCATGAATGTTCTTTCCTTACTCAGCTTGACCACCTTCCTTAGCCCCAGCACCCTCAGGTGTCCATCTGTACATGTGTTCATGGCAGGAAGGAAGGTTTCTAACAAACGTCCCAGCCCCACGTGAGGGCATGGAAGCTGGGTGGAGCTGGCAGCCTTGTCTTGATTCCAATCAATGAATGAAAAGGGATCCAGGGTTGAGCCCCGTGTGTGTGTGGTCATCCAGCCGGTCAGTAGTCCAGTGGGGTTTTCACCCGGGTCCTCTATTCCTGGCTGCTTCATGAATTTCAGCTGGAGAGAGCTCAGCACCCCCTGGAGCCCCTCTCTTCTTCCCCAAGGAAGGGTCAGTCTGGCGCCCCATGGTTGGACCAACACGGCTGGACCTTCAGGAGAGAGGCGGTACCCACCTCCCAGCCACAGTCTTCCCTGCAGCCTGCACAGCCCCTGCACAGTGTGCGTGGGACCCCTGCTCCTTTGGCCGATGTTTACCCAGCGCCAGTCAGGCTGCCCTCGGGTGGGTGGAGCAACTCCCTCCCACAGGTCTGTTCTCCATCAGCAGCCGGAGTGCGTCTTCTTAAAGAGAAAATTGCACATATTTGGTGGGAGAGGTTCATACCCCTCCCCCATCCCTTACCTGCCCTGCTCCTCCTTCAGTTCTCACCTTGCACATCCTTTTGCCCAGGCCAGAGCCACATGCCATGGTCCCTTGCCTCAGAACTGTCTTGGCATCACTGGCAACTCTTTGAGGGCAGTATATACAAGCTGGCACATAGCGTGTGCAGTGCTCAGTGAGGGTTTGTGGAACAAAGGGAGGAGATAAAGGTGGGGGGGATGATGAAGGCGGGGGGGAGGTGCTCATGAGTCAAGTTCCAGGCTCTGCCTGTTCCCAACGCCCGCCTTTGCTGCACTGTTCCCAGTGGGTGCCAGCTCTGAATGCCTGTTTAAGTCACTCCGCGAAGCTCAGCTTCTCAATCTGTTTTTTATTTGCAAGGGCCAGATTCATCTTCCTTTTTTAAAAGTCAAGCTTCTGAGAAAGTCATTTAAATTCATAGTGATTCTCCTTTCAAATAGCTCGTTCGAGTGGTGTTTTTGGAGTCATGGTTCTTAGGGACTCTGCCAGGAGGGGCTGAGGGTCATGCAAAGACTCCTTGAGGGGGCACAAGTTGTAGACAAGGACCAGGGCCTCCGGGGGTGGGGAGTGCCTTCAAATAGATGGCGGAGGTGTGTGTGTGCCAGGGGCCTGCAGTGCATCAACTGAAAGGTTGCTTTCTGACGTGACCCAAGGACGTTGGCTCCTCTTTCCTGGGAAGAGGGATGGCTGGTTATGCTAAGCTCAGCGGGCACTCCAGACGTTTGTGTGCATTGAGATTAGAGTTTGCAACACCCAACCTTCAGATATTCTAGATGGTTAAAAAGCATGTATGTACTGCCTCGGAAAAATGTCCAAAATGTATTGTTAAATTAAAAAGCAGACTGTGAACAATATGTACTTATATACCATTTATGGCTTAAAAATATGTGCATGCAAAAAAAAGCCACAACTGTATATTCTTTATTTACATAATTGTAAATACATAGCTAGAAAGAAGTCTGTAAGGAATTATGCCAAATTATCCCAGTGTGGAGTGGATTGGATTGGGGTGACTTTCAAAGGGATCTTTAATTGTACTGTTTGAAGTTTTTTCCTATGAGAATATATTCCTGTGTGTGTGTCATTTTAAGAGATGTATGGATTTAGAATTGAGATTCTATACGGTTTACCTTGAGCTTCTGGGATTTTCATTTTTATATCTTTGAGTGATGGTGTTGAATGGCTTACTCAAAGTTTATTGGACATCCCAAAAGTTTATTTGACTGCTGATTTATAAGTGAATTATATTTGCAGTTCAGGTGAGAGGTCAGCAGACTTTTTCTTAAAGGGCCAGGTAGCAAATATTTTAGGCTCTGTGGGCCGAAAGGTCTCTGCTGAAACCATTCAACTCTGCAATCGTAACATGAAGCAGCCATAGATAATAGGAAAACAAATGAGCATGTCTGTGTCCCAATAAAACTTTATTTACAGAAACAGGCTGCCGGTGAGTTTTGGCCTGTGAGCTGTAGTTGGCTGACTCTTAGGGGTTTAAGATACAGATGGGTATGAAAGTAGAGAAAAATACCAAATGGAAATATTTGAGGCATCTAATCAGAACCATCATATCGAAAGAATTGTTTGGGGATCTGCAAAACTGAAGGAAAAAGAAAAAAACATTGCTTTTCTTAAGCACTGTCCTACAGCCTCTTCCAGGGTGAAGCTAGGCTGCCAGAGCCCAGGAAGGAGAGGCAGGACTTCTCCTCTGTGGCTCTGGGGGAAGCAGCCCCTCTGAGAGGTGCTTCCCGACCCTGTGCTGGTCTGGGAGGGACCTGAACTTGCACACGGTGGCACTCAGTAAGCTTTGTTTGCCTGAAGAGGACTCTGAGTGGCTCACCCAGCCCTGGGGAGGTGGTGGACAGGGTCAGATTGGAGCAGAGGAGCCCCTGGACCACCCTCGGCCCTCCTGACTGGGGGCTTTCTCCCGGGCCAGGGGGCTGAGGTTAAGTACCGTGAGCTGCAGGACAGGAAGGACCTATTAGAGCCCAGCTACGTAGGCCACGTTAATTAGACACATGGCTTAAGATGGAGCACTTGTTTCCGGGACTGAGCACCTTACACCCCATGGGACCCAAGAGTATGTGTGTCTTCTCTCCTTCATGGTAAGTGAGCACGTGTATGTGTGTGTGTCCCCGCACATACACATGCAGACGCCTGCAGAGGGGTGTGGCTGGGAAACAATCTCTAACAGGCGAGCACTTCAGCCTCCCCTCCTCCCAGCCTCATAAGGAGAATTCTGTCTTCCTGGTGTTTCCCACGCCTTTGTGTAGTCAGGGTAATGAGAAGAAGAAAGACAGATCCCATTGGTCCTGGAAGGAAGAGGGAACAGGGTTACCCAGGAAAGAGCAGAGTTACCACAGCAAAGAAAAGAAGGGAGTGGAAGGTGAGAGCGGCTGGGTGGGCTATGGAGCTCAGAGCTGGGTGTGAGGAGAGAAGGGGTTTGGGGCATTTGGGCAGAGGGAGGAGAGGGACAGGGACAGCTGGTGTGCATACACGCAAGATACCGAAGCAGGATGGGGACAGAGGGCTCTAACAGGCAGCTGGGCGTTACCAGTGGGATCCCTTTGTTATCTTAGTGAGCTTTGGGGATAGATTTAATTAGAGGTTGGTTGTAAAGTGGGTATTTTTTTTTTATAAATGTATTTATTTTTGGCTGTGTTGGGTCTTTGTTGCTGCACACGGGCTCTCTCTAGTTGCAGCGAGCGTGGCCTATTCTTCATTGTGGTGCGCAGGCTTCTCATTGCAGTGGCTTCTCTTGTTGCCCAGCATGGGCTCTAGGTGTGCAGGCTCAGTAGTTCTGGCTTGGGGGCTCTAGAGCACAGGCTCAGTAGTTGTGGTGCAAGGGCTTAGTTGCTCCGCGGCATGTGGGAGCTTCCCGGACCAGGGCTTGAACCCGTGTCCCCTGCATTGGCAGGCGGATTCTTAACCACTGCACCACCAGGGGAGTCCCTAAGTGGCTATTTTTTAAATTCAATTTATTTAAACTAAAAAAAAAAAAAAACCCACAAAACAGTTCACTATTTCTCCCACCCCCCACCCACTGCCTCTGGCAACCACCAATCTGTTATCTGTATTTGTGATTCTACTTTTGTTGCTTTGACTTTCAGTGTCAGATTCAAAAAATCATTGCCAAGACCTATGTCAAGGAGCTTACAACTTACGTTTTCTTCTAGTTTTATGGTTTTAGGTCTTACGGTCTTTAATCCATTTTGAGTTAATTTTTGTGTATGGTGTAAGATAGTGGTCCAGTTTCATTTTTTTTACGTGTGGCTGTCTGGTTTTCTCAACACCATTTACTGAAGAGACTTTCCTTTCCCCATTATATATTCTTGGCTTCTTTGTAATAAATTGATTGACCAAGTATGCATGGGTTTATTTCTGGACTCTCCTTTCTGTTCCATTGATCCATGTGTCTGTTCTTCTGCCAGGCCCACACTGTTTTAATTACTATAGCTTTGTAATATAGCTTGAAATCAGGGATCATGGTGCTTCCAGCTTTGCTCTGCTTTCTAAGATTGCTTTGTCTATTTGTTGTCTTTTATGGTGCCATACAAATTTTAGGATTATTCTATTTCTGTGAAAAAGTGTCATTGGAATTTTATTAGGGATTGCCTAGAATCTGTAGATTGCTTTGGGTAGTATTTTAACAATATTGATTCTTCCAATACGTGAACATTGTATATCTTTCCATTTTTTACCTGTCTTTTTCAATTTCTTTCATTAATATCTTATAAGTTTTCAATTTACAGGTCTTTAACCTCTTTGATGAAATTTATTCTTATTCTATTTTTAATGTATTTGTATAGGATTGTTTTTCTTAATTTCTTTTTCTGATTGTTCATTATTAGTGTATAGAAATGCAACAGATTTTTGCATATTGATTTTGTATTCTGCAACTCTGCTGAATTTGTTTATTAGTTCCAACTGTTTTTTGATGGGGTCTTTAGGGTTTTCTATGTAATATGTCATCTGTAAATAGTGACAGTTTTACTTCTTCCTTTCCAGTTTGGATGCCTTTGATTTATTTATTTTTCTTGCCTAATTGCTGTGGCTAGGACTTAATACTATGTTGAATAAAAGTAGCGAGAATGAGCATCCTTGTCTTTTTCCTGATCTTAGAGGAAAAGCTTTCAGCTTTTCACCGTTAAGTATGATGTTAGCTGTGGGTTTGTCATATATGGCCTTTATTATGTTGAGGTATGTTCCCTCTATACTCACTTTGTTGAACGTTTTTGTCATAAATGGATGCTGAATTTTGTCCAATGCTTTTTCATCTATTGAGATGATCATATGATTTTTATCCTTAATTTTGTTAATGTGGTATATCACACTAATTTGCAGATGTTGAAACATCCTTGCATCCCTGGAATAAACCCCATTTGATTATGGTATGTGATTCTTTTAACGTTGAATTTGGTATACTAATGTTTTGTTGAGGATATTTGCATCTATGTTCATCAGAGATATTGGCCTGTAGTTTTTTTTTTCTTGTGGCATCCGTGTCTGGTTTTTGTATCAGGGTAATGCTGGCCTTGTAAAATGAGTTTGGAAGAGTTCCTTCCTCTTCTGTCTTTTGGAAGAATTTGAGAAGGACTGGTATTAATTCTTCTTTGAATGTTTGGTAGAATTCACCAGTGAGGGTGTCTTGTCCTGGACTCTTGTTTTTCAGAAGGTGTTTGATTACTGATTCAATCTCCTTACTAATAATTAGTCTGTTCAGGTTTTCTATTTCATCATTATTCAGTCTTGATAGGTTGTATATTTCTAGAAATTTATCCATTTTTTCCCTAGGTTGTCAAATTTGTTGATGCGTAATTGTTCATAATAGTCTCTTCTGACCCTTTGTATTTCTGTGGTATCAGTTGTAATGGTTCCTCTTTCATTTCTGATTTTATTTATTTGAATCTTCTTTTTCTTGGTAAATCTAGCTAAAGGTTTGTCAATTTTGTTTATCTTTTCAAAGAATTAGCTCTTAGTTTCATTGATCTTTTCTATTGTCTTTTTAGTCTCTATTTCATTTATTTCTGCTCTAATCTTTCCTATCTCCTTCCCTCTACTAATTTTGGGTTTCATTTGTTCTTTGTCTAGTTCCTTGAGGTGTGAAGTTAGGTTGCTTATTTGAGACTTTTCTTTATTCTTGAGTAGGCATTTATTGCTATGAACTTCCCTCTTAGAACTGTTTTTGGGCACCCCATAAATTTTGATATGTTACATTTCCATTTTCATTTGTCTCAAGTATTTTTTATTTCTTTTTGATGTTTTTCTTTGACCCTTTGGTTGTTCAGTAGCATGTTTTTTAATCTCCACACATTTGTGAATTTTTCAGTTTTCTTCATGTAATGAATTTCTGTTTTCATACCATGATGGTGAGAAAAGATACTTGATATGATTTTAATCCTCTTATTTTTATTAAGACTTGTTTTGTGGCCCAACATATGATCTATCTTGGAAAATGTTGCATAGGCACTTGAGAAGAATGTGTAATCTGTTGCTTTTGGATGGAATATTCTGTAAGCATACTTAACAAAGTCCATATAATCTAATATGTCATTTAACGCCAATGTTTCCTTATTGATTTTCTGTCTGGATGATCTATCCATTGACGAAAGTAGGGTGCTGAAGTCCCCTGCTATTATTGTATTGCTGTCTATTTCTCCCTTTAGGTCTGTTAATATTTGCTTTATATATTTAGCTGCTTCTATGTTGGGTGCATTAATGCTTACAAATGTTACGTCTTCTTGTTTGATTGACCCCTTTGTCTGTAATGCCCTTCTTTGTCTCTTATTACCATCTTTGTTTTAAAGTCTATTTTGTCTGATATAAGTATAGCTACTCCAGTTTTCTTTCGGTTTCCATTTGTATGGAGTATCTTTTTCCACCCTTCACTCTCAGTCTGTGTGTGTTCTTGCATCTAAAGTGAGTCTCTTGTAGGCAGCATAGGGTCTTGTTTTTTTTAATCTATCACCTTTCTATGATTGGAGAATTTGGTCCATCTACATTTAAAGCAATTATTGATAGATATGTGCTTATTAATCGTTTTCTGGCTGTTTTTATAGCTCCTCTCTGCTCCTATCTTCTCTTGCTTTCTTCATTTGTGATTTGATGTCTTTCTTTACAGGTATGCTTTTATTCCTTTCTCTTTCTCTTTGTGTATTTACTATAGGTTTTTGCTTTGTGGTTACCATGAGGCTTACACATAACAGCTTATATCTATAATGGTCTATTTTAAGCTGATAACAACTTAATTTTGATCCCGTTGTAAAACTCAACATTATTACCCCCCCATCCCCCATGTTTTATGTTTTTGGTGTCACATTTTACATCTTTTAATCTGGTGTATCCCTTAACTAATTGTTGTAATCATAGTTATTTTTACTACTCTTGTCTTTTAACCTTCATACTATCTTTATAAGCGATTAAAGTGGGTATTTTTCTGAAAGGGACCTCAGGCATGCCAAAGCCAGCCTCATATGGGCTAGGCCCTTTGTGGTCACAGGTGTGTGTGTGTGTGCACGTGTGTGCACTCCTAGGTTTGTACATACCGAGGCTAGACCACATAGGTGCAGCCAACATCATTTTAGCCTTGAAGAGTAGGGTTTGTAGAAGGAGGGTGAACAGTGCATTCATTTTATCTGTGTCCTGGCAGACAATAGTCAGCCCCATGTGGATGTTGCCCAGAGACCCTTTTCCTGGGTCTGGGCCTGGTTGTGGGAAGGGCAGAGGGAAAAACAACGTAGGAGAAAGCCTTAATGCAGCGCCCAAACGGAATTTCCTCCCCCTGCTGAAAGTTAGATCCAATTCACACCCTCGCACAGCCTGAAGGCTGGTGCTGACTCTGTTTGGTAACATCACAGCAAACGGCCTCCTTGTCTCTATTTTTGTTCTTGCCACTGCTGCTTCTCTCTGCACCTTTCAAGAAGCGTTCTTCCTTCTGGAAGGCTGGGATGCCAAGCTCCCCCAGCTCCTTCCCATTTTGGTAAATTAAGGGACAAATCGTGCCAAATTGTTCTCGTCTCTTTCACGAGGTTATTCGTAACCGGCTTATTTTCTTTTCCTCCATTGAGTGAACACATTAAAACTAAAATTAAATCATCACCCGAAGCACAGACAACGATCCCCTTCATAATTACATCCTCTTAATTGGCATCTGAGGACCCAGCTCATTTTTATGCTTGCTGGAAAATGTCTCAGGCACATTTAATTTTTTTAGGTTTAAAGGTCAACAAGAATATCTTACCTTAATTTGACAAGTGTGCAAGAAATAACGCAAGACTGGTTTATGTTCAGGTAATGCACAAAGAAATCCATAAATCAAGCTGGGGGAGTATTAGATGATGCCATATCGGAACCATCTGCCTTCGATCTGAGAAGAATCGATACCACAGAGAAAGCACCAAAGATGTAGTGATTTATGCCTTTGTGTCGGGGGAGAAATATTGGCCATTTTTAGAGTTACTTCATATCATCCTAAAACAACAGGGCCTGAGGGAAAGAATGAGAGTGGCCATAACGCTGCACATGTCAGAGAGCAAATCTGACGCTTGGTTTTTAATTGTCTCTGCTTGAGAAAGGATGATTCTGAGGTCCCTTCATGCCCACCACTCTGCCCCCTCTGCTATTGTATGCAGGAAGGCTGCCATGAGTGCTGAGTCATGCCCAGAGATGGTGTGGAAGGGAATTAACTAACCTGCATCTGAGCGATTGTTACCAGGGGATAGATAGAGGCTTAGAGCTTGGGGACCCTGGGTTTTCCATGCGAGGCACGCTGCTTAAACCCCTGCCTTCCTTTTGAGAACCTCCACTGGTCTTCATCATGGGGCTGGGAGAACACACAGCCTCGGGGAAGTCCACCCTCTACCGTGCTGGGTGTTGGGGCTTGGTCCTAACCAAGATGGGAAGAGGTGCTGTGGCTTTGTGGGGAGGGAAAGAAAGTCTCTGAGCAATTAGGGCTTGGAAAGCAAGTGGCGTTGTTTCACCACCTTCCCCAGAGGTGGTCGTCGACAGCAGCACTTCTCCAGGGAGATGGGAGGAAGAGGGACAGGCAGATGAAGCTCAGGCAAGTGTATCAGTATCTGGGGAGGCAGAGGAGGATTTGAAATGCTTGAAAAAGGATATTTCATAATTGGAGAGGTGTTTTGTGGGGAGGGTTCAAAGTGTAAAATTATCTTTTCATAATCAAACTATAGAAAGGAAAGCTTTTTACAATTCTTCTGGTGGGTGGGGCTCTGCAGAATTTCGAACAAAAGAGATTTTGCTCTATGACACTTGTGTATATTGTGGACCGTCATTGTGTGCTTATGTTGCCATGTGCCCTGTGGTTCCCATTACATGTCATAAACAGAAGCATTTTCTGTTTTAAAGTGAGGATATGCTTTGAGGAAAAGTTTGATTTTTGTATTTACTAGAGAGTAGCACAGAAAAGGGACTGTGAGCTTGTTACATCTTCAGTTTTATCCATTCCAAGAGTTGAAGTTGGTCCTAACACTACACAAGCTGGAAATCAAAGTAAGATCATTTCCATCACCACAGGCGCCACTACACTGTGCTCACGACTTTTTATGTGAAACAAACCACAGCCACGTTCCTGCTTCTTGGAGCCTGGGTGTGGATGGATGCCGGGCCTGCCCCACTACCCTCTGGCTGCTGGCCATGGAGGTCCCAGTGCCATCTGCAAATCAAATTTGAGCATCAGGACTCAGGTTTTGCTTTCTTTGTCCCTTTTGAGGTAGCTGACGATGATGACACATGAGGCTGGTATCAAGGGTAGATTTATGTCTCTTGCAAAGATGGGGTCACTTTCCTTGAGGCACTGAAAAATCTGGGCAGTCAATGCCAAACCACCCTCATATCTTAAAATATTTTGGACCAAGATCATATGAAATTTATTCTAAAACCTGTGGGTCTAATTTTTTTTTCTGCAAAATGTCATTCTCTATGTCACATGAAAGAAACTAGCATCAGGATCTTGTCACGAGTCTGTGCAAAACTCTTGAAATCCTAAAGGATACAGAGTCTCACCTTACTGGAAATTCCCATGAAAACTACCTTGACGGCAGCCAGACCTTGCCTTAGTGAAGAAACTGAGAACATAGCCCGGAGGAATTCATTACAAGGGTGGAAGGCTAAAAGTTTTGCAAAAGGTCAGATCTATTATTTGGCTATTAGCTGTGCTGAATGGGTGATAAAGGAAACCATGCATAGCTACCTAGGTGTGTGTGATCCATGGCTCAGGAGGTGGTCAGAGAGGAAATGCTGTCTTCCTAAGCCTTGGAGGCTACCGATAGAATTGATTATGTCTCTGAACTGGAGTCAAATTTCTTTGAAGTAAATGAGCTGAATTGAAAAATAATATTAGACTTCCATTAAGGGTGTTTTTGCAATGCCAAATTCAAGACAAGGACTGTGTGTGTGTGTGTGTGTGTGTGTGTGTGTGTGTGTGTGTGTGTGTGAATACAAGGGAAAACCTCACAAATATTTTCAGAATATACTCCATCATTCCCTGCCAAGCTTCAGCATTTGCCAGGTTTTTTTAGAAGACTTCAACCTTGCTAGTAAAATAATTATGTCAAAACAAAAAAAAACAAAACACCTCACAACAACCAAAAACACCCACCCAAACCCAATGCATTGGATGCCATGCTGTTCTCTTAATTCTCTGCATTTGGACTACACACTGGGTTCTCTTGGTCTGAACTGAAATTGTCCAAAGTGCTCGGTGAGTAAACAGGCTGAAGGTGGACGTTACCATGTTTTTAATCATCAGCGAAAAGACCAACTGCATCAAACTTTTGAAATTGATCATTCTGAAGTGTCTGGCATACTGGGAGGTAACCATTATTACCCCCATTTTGCAGATGAGAAAACCAAGCACATAGAGCTTAAGTCACTTGCTCAGGGCTACACAGTTGGTAAGTGATGGAGCTGGGATTTGGACCCAAGCGGCCTGGCCACTCCATCGCCCTCCTTCCAGTCATCACAATGTGTCTCATTATCTCATTTCCATTTCATTCACATATACCAGGCAACTGAGTTTCCTGCTAGGTATGAAAAACAGCTGGGAGGGCCAGGCTTGACATGAAGAGTAACTTACAGTTTTCTCAGGATCCAGAATATTTACATGAGAAAAGCTCAGCAAGTGGACCTGAGATACACATTAATATCAGAGCATCAAAGTAAAAACATATAATTTTCAACATCATAATAAAGCCCTCTTCTAAGAGTGCCAATTCTCATGAGAATGGCAGACGCAGATTTTCATGTTACAGCTGAAATTTCTCACCTGGATTATTATGGTTGCCTGTTCCCTGACCCGCCTGCTTCTGCCCTTGCCTATCTACATGGCCAGAGGGGTCCTGCTGAAATCCCAGTCATAATATCCTTCCACTGTCCTCCATCTCGCTCAGAGTCAAAGCCAACATCCTTTCAACAGCCCACATGATTGGCCCCTCATTACTTCTTTTACCTTATCTCATTTCATCTTCCTTATGTTCACTTCTTTGCAACATACTGGGAGTCAGGAATGCTCCCCCTCCAGGGCCTTTGCACAGGCTGTTCCCTAGATACCCACATGGTTCAAATGTCACTTCTCAATGAGGCCTCCTCCCACATGCTTAGGTCTTGAGACTGCCTCTAGCCTCCAGCTCTCCCATCCCCATCACCCAGCTGTTATTCTTTTCTCCATAGCGTTTATCACCCTCTAGTGTTATTTGTAATTTACTCATTTATCATGTTCGTAGCACTCTCTCTCTCCTGGTTGGAATATAATTCTACAAGGGCAGGATATTTGTTTGTTTTGTTCACCAGTAGATCCTAATTGCCTAGAACAGTGCCAGGCACATAGTAGGTGCTCATTAAGTATTTAACACACGTGGTTACCTCTAGGGGGGAGGGAGGGGTTAAGTAGTAGGAAGGGGTACAAAAGAGACTCCAAATATTGGTAATTGTTTTATTCTTTAAGCTAAGGGTAAGTGCACTGGTTGTTCCTTATATTATTTTAATATTTTTTTGTCTATCTGAAATGTTTCACAATGAATTTTAAAGAATCAAACTGGGAGGGACTTCCCTGGTGGCACAGTGATTAAGAATCCCCCTGCCAATGAAGGGGACACAGGTTTGAGCCCTAGTCGGGGAAGATCCCACATGCCGCGGAGCAACTAAGCCCGTGCGCCACAACTACTGAGCCTGCACTCTAGAGCCCGCGAGCCACAACTACTGAAGCCTGTGAGCCTAGAGCCCGTGCTCCGCAACAAGAGAAGCCACCGCAATGAGAAGCCCACGCACCAAAACAAAGAGTAGCTCCCACTCGCCGCAACTAGAGAAAGCCCGTGTGCGGCAACGAAGACCCAACGCAGCCCAAAAATAAATAAACAAATTTATTTTTAAAAAATCAAATTGGGTCAAAAAGTAAGATTTATATATGGTTTGTATCAGTAGGACAGTCCCCTTCCCCACCCAAGTGTACTGGCTCACTTTTGTGTACTATCCCGTGTCAGTGGCTGAAAGCGCAGGTTCTTAGGCAGTTGCGTTTGTAACCAGGAAATGTGGAGGGGCAGTGAGAGGAAGTGGGCCGAGGGCTCTGACCATCAGGGCAGCTTGGCTTGGAGGATGAATGAAGTGAAGGGATCCCTGAGCTGACTTGCAGAGCTGACCGTCAAAACATGTTGAGAACACATGAGGAACAAAAGCACAGCTGCCCTGGGTCAGCTTCCGAGAACAGCATGCTGGGAGCAGGGTGGGGGGGAGGGCGGTGAGGGATGTGTCTGAAGACCCTTGGCAGAAGGGCTCACATCCCTTCTGTTTGCCAGAGAAGAGGCAGAAGAGAAATGACATTTCCTGAACCACGAGGATGGTGGAAAGGGCTCAGCTCGGGGACCTGGTAGAAGGCTCAGATGGGACCTCCTCTGGGTGGAGACTGACCTGAGCAGGACAGAACTCAGATCTCGGGCTCCATGACTTCCTGTGGACCCATAAGATCCCCAAATCCAAAAAAGGAGAGCCAGTTGCTGAGAGCCAGTTTTGGCTGTGTGGACGCCCTGGCCCAGCACAGGGCCAGTGGTCTGCAGATGAGGTGAGCTGGTCGTGGCCGGGAGGACACATCTTGTCCCCACGCACGCCGGGCAACTTCCCAGATGTCGATCAATGCTTCTGGCGAGAACAGTTCCTTCAGAGGAGCGCCATTGATCAGGCCAGACGGAAAACAAGTGGCGGCGATCGGGACAAGTGAATATTCATTTGGCAGTGTTAGAGGGCACGTGGAGATTATGCTTGCGGTGAGCGGCAGGGCAGGATCGATTCAGGACAAGAGGTGGACCAGATGTCTACAGGGGCTGAGCCTCGGGCTGGGGGATAGGGGGCCAGAGAATGTCTGGAACAGCGAGGCTGCCATGCCACCCCACTCACAGCTGTCTGAAAGCTGACTGAAGCTGGGGCTAATGGAGTGTTTCTGGGGTGTGTGGAGGTATCCTGTCTAGGGCCTTTGTCTTCAGGTGGGTCACTTGCTGCACAGCGGCCCCCAGGCCTGTGTGCATGGCAGGAGTTGAAGGGACACACAGTTGCTGGGAGAGAGAAGGGATCTGCTGAGCCTGCCTCCATCCGAGGGTCCCACTTCCCTCCTGGGCACACTGGGGGGTAAGGGGGGTTGAGGATGTCCGACTGGCGCCATCTCTGATCTCTAGCTGAGACCCTTCTCCCGCGTCGTCAGTGCATCCCGCCCTGCACAGATGGGACCCGAGCCAGGGAGACTGTGAGATTTGGAACCAGGGTCCTGTGTCGTGGTCCTCCTTGACCTGGGGGTGGGGGGCGGGGTATGAACATGGATCCACCCATTACACTCTGGGAGCCCTAGCCCTTGGCTAGAAGCTTCCTAGATAGAGGTGAGAGGTCATCACTGCTGGCCTGGGAGGTCAGGAGTCTTGTCAGCTCATTGCCAGGTGCACGGTCAGCTAGGTGCAGCCTGCCCCCTCCCCCAGCCCCAATCAACCATCTGTAGGAGCTGCTACCGACAGGAGGGAGGGGCTCGGTTCCACTGTTCTGTGCAGGCTGCTCAGCTAATGAGGGGGTTTGTGAAATTTTTAATTATGGCTTCCATGCCTGGCTTAATTACTTGCGTATGGCTTTTACAAGTGAGGAGAGGATGCCTGCACGCAGTGCTTCTCCTCGGCCCGATGTTTGACTTTAATTAAAGGCAGAACCTGAGGTCTTTCCATCACTAATGATCATGGAAAATTAGCTTCCAGTTCCCAGAGGTCGCCAGAGTGACGCACCCTGAGGCGGAAAGGGACGGAGTGGGGAGAGTGGGAGGCACAGCGCAGATGGCCTTTCTGGGCTGCCACCCCTGAGCACTGCCCCCCGCAGCCCACGCTTCCGCCACCTTCCCTCCGGGCCCTGCAGAAAAGGGAGCCTTGTTCTCCTCTGCCAGGAAGGAGGCCTGACCCCAGGCAGCAGCTGGGGGTGCGGGAACACCGCTGATCTGGGAGCGAGGGCTGCTGTGGTCTGTGTCCTGGTGGCCAGGAGCTGGGAACGGCCTGGGCTGCAGCTGGACTGCTCCCTGCTGGTGGTCACAGGGCAGAGGGGTGGGAGGTTCTGGAACCGCCACACAGGGGCACACACACGCACACGCATCCACTCACACACACATGTCCACTTATACACATGCTCACCCAGGCCAGGCACACGTACCCGGTCCTTCACCCACTCCATCCACAGGACGGAATCACAGAGACACGTCTGCACGCTCACACATGTGTGTGCACACATGTAGTTAGAGACACTTCCACACATGAGCTGAGGGCCCTCTTAGGACCTTCCTTGCTCTCACTGTCCCTCAAGCTCTCACCAAAGCCAGTATCCGCTTGGGAGCCAGCAGGCCAGAGCTGCGGGCAGGGTGTGGCTTAGAGAGGGCTCCCGAGAGCGGCAGAGCAGCCCTGACCACCTCCCCACTGACCGACACAGGTCTGGGCTGGCGTGTACCTGGCATGTGTCTTCCTTGGTCACAGTCAGGGTTAGTTCCAGGGCTCAACAGGAGGAGTGGTGGAGAGCACGTCCTTTGGACTTAGACCTGAATTCAAATCTGACTCCACCACTTCCTAGCAGTGTGGCCTTGGGTAAGTTATTCAGCCTCTCTAAGTCTGTTTCCTCATCTGTAAAATGGGGGTTATACTTGTTCATGTGGCTTTTATATGGAGCAAAGGAGATAATTGTGCAGTGAGCTCAGTGGCCAGCTCTGGCTCACCCCTCCCCAGCTCGTACCCTAGTGTCTGGGTTTGGGAGGGATTGACCCCACCCTCAGCTCCAGGAAGGCCAGTTCCATCCCACTGGCTCCAGTAACCCAGGCCTGCGTCCACCAACAGAAGGCATTCCCCCAGCCCCAGAGGTGCCATTGTCTTGGGATCCAGTTGGGGACAGGGCTCCCTCTGTCCTGCTGGATGTAACGAGGATGCCTGTAAGCTGGACCGTGGCTCAGCCATCGTACGAGCGTGAAGGAGCCATCTGAGGATAAAACCTGCCTGAGGACAGAGGAGTAGAGCCACAGGAAGGACCTGGGTCCTGGTGACACCGTGAAACTTCGGGATTCCCATCGAGCTGGGTTTTCTATTACTCACCTCCAAACACATGCTGGTTGTCACAGGGCTCATGGCAAATGCTTAGTCTGACACTACACAAAATTGATGGCAACCACCGAACCAGGCAAGAGCTGGTCTCCTGGCAACATCCCAGCTCCTTCCTGTCCCACCGAGGATACTGCCCTATAGGTGGGGGCTGAGCCTTCTGCCACGGGAGCTGTATTCCTTTGCCGGGGCTACCATAACAGAATACCACGATGAGGGGGGCGCTTAAACAACCGAAAAATATTGTCTCACCATTCTGGAGTGTAGACGTCTGCGATCAAGGTATTTGCAGGGTTGGTTCCTTCTGGGCGTGGTGAAGGAGAATCTGTTCCAGACCTCTCCCCGAGCTTCTGAGGGATTTCTGGCAGTCTTTGGCATCTCATGACTTGTAGATCTCTGCCTTTATCCTCCCAGGACATTCTCCTTGTGTGCATGTCTGTGTCCAGATTTCCCCTTTTCATAAGAACATCAGCCCTATTAGATTAGGGGCTCACCTACTCCAGTGTGACCTCATGTTAATTAATTACCTCTGCAATGACCCTGTTTCCAAGTAAGGTCACATTCTGAGGTACTGGGGATTAGGGCTTCAACATATGAATTTGGGGGGACACAATTCAACCCATAACAGGCGCATATAAGTGTGAGTGTGTGCGTGTGTGTGTGTGTGTGTGTGTGTGTGTGTGTGTGTGTGTGTGTGTGTGAGACTGCTGGGTTGGGATACTGTGTCACTACTCCCCTGTCCTACCACAGTGACTGTCCTCCAGGTGGAGACAGATGCCTTGGGCTGGAAGGCCCTGTTTCTGCATGAGTGCCATCTGGTTATAGAGCTGTAGGAAGCAGCTCCTGACCAGCGAGGCTTCTGCAGTTTCACTCCACTTCAGCTGACTCACAAGCTTTCTCTCCCCTCAGATGATTTTGCACAAAAATTCCTTGAACTGTTAGGCATCATTTTTATCCAGAGGTTGGGTGCTTTTCCCCAATCCAGGCTATGCTTTTCATGGCAGGACTGGCAATGGGTGGACCCCGGGCCAAATCCAACTTGGACATGAGTTTTTATTGGGTCAATTCGGTTTTTAAAATGTACATTACTTACCAATTTAAGAATCAGGAAATATCAAGTTAAAAATCCAGGTTTTCAGAAAATCTGAAGGTCTGGATCTGCTACCAAGGGTTACTTTAAAAGAATTTTCATATTAAAATGTCTTACGGTTATTATAGGACAGGGCTGCTTTAAACAAGTTTTCACTGAAGACCATCGATTGGCCAGTCTGAGTCTCGTCATAAAAATGTGTATTTGCACCTGTGTCTTCCTGTTTTCAGCAACCATGTAAAAAGTCAAGGCTCAAGTGACCCTTTGCATGCAGAGTGGTATAGGGCATAACGTGGGGCCTGTGCTGATGCCATTCTGTTTTCAGATGCTCCCAGCTCACTGGGTGTTGCCCTCCACTCCAGCCTGGCAAACATGCCATAGAGTGCCATGTCCAGGGATCATAAAGGTCTAGCCCCTTTTCTACCTGTGTCCTTGAAGCTGAAAGATGAGAACATCCAGGACGCAGGGCAGCAGAAAAGAGGCTGCAGGCTCAGGGAGAGAAAACCCAGAACCCCTCCCCCTGCCTTGTATGTTGTTCAGGGTAAGCAGAGAAGTCAGCAGAACTGTTTGGAGAGAAGGGCAAGACCAACCGTGCAGAGCACGTGCCCTGCAGGGAAGGGACAGGGACTCAGAAGCTCACCCCACCTGCCCTGAGTCTCTTTCCTCCACCCCAGGACAGCATCCCATCACAGCAGGAATCTTCACAAATAGCCCTGTGGTATCAGTCCACCTGGGACTGACTTACTGGTTGGGAAAACTGAAGCTCAGAGATGTAAAATGATGATCCCCAGAGTCTCCCAGGGAGAAAATTTAGTGCTGAGAGTAGCACACACTCAGATCCCAGTGGTCTTTTCTCTACACACTTCTCACTCTTACCTGTGTTGGAGGAAAGCCCAGGGGCTCTTTGGATGCCTCTCACCCAGCCTGGGGGCTGTCAGGGAATGGTGAGAGATGAGACCAGATACTCACTTGCCTTGTGGGACATGCTGAGACATTTAAACTTGGACTATTCGGCAACGGGGTGCCCTCAGACGGTTTTGAAAAGGGAGGGACAGCACATGCACTCCCAGAAGTGGTGTGGAGGTGGGGAGCTGTCCAGGACCCCGGTGCTGAATCAGCCACACTGAGGGGCTGGAAAAGATAGGACAGGAGCAGGGGACCAAGTGTACAGTTGGATGTCGGGGGAGAGGGAAGGGAGGGGAGGTTGGTCCTAAATTTATGTCTTTCCAACCCTGTGGTGAAAAGGGGGGAAGGCATTGAGGGGGAGGAGACTTGAAATACAGGAAGTCAAGTGGAAGGAGACATGAGGCAGAGTCTCATGGAGAAGGCAGGCTCCTACCTCATGCACAGCTGCTCATTAGGACTTCCAGGTCACTCACAGCCTTGGCCCCATCCTGATAGCCTGAGCGAGACCCACTTCTACACGGAACAGTCAGGACAGAGACAACTTGGTTATTCTGCCATATCCTTAGTCTCTGAGCCCTTAGATTGGAAGGAACCAGCAGCCTGTTCTGAGAAGAGCTCCAGGGGAAATCATGCTGGACTAGTAGGAATCATGAATTTGGCGGTCAGCCTTGGCGCCAGCTTAGAAAGGCCAGCCTGCTCCCACAGGACACCCAGGGCACACCTGCTGGGCTCCACATGACCTCACCTCAAAGCACCCAGCCGGCCTTCGTGTGCAAGCATCCTTTCCCTTCCTCCCTCCTCCTCCTAGCCTTTCATCACTCACTACACATTGCCCGAATACCTCCTCTGTGCCAGGCACTCTTGGCAGCTGGGAGCACAAAAGCAAGTCCTCTGGGGCTTCTTTGCGCCAGCTGCAGGGAGAGGGATTCCGTGGAAGGAAGCCAAACCTCCTTGCCATTCTCTACTCCTCTGGAGTCTGTGGATTCAGTTTGCAACTTGGAGGCAGCTGCACTCTGCCAGGGCCCAGGACATTCTGGGTTTACTCATACACTCCTTTCTGTTCATATTATATCCCAACTCTCAATTTTGAGAAGTAAATATGCAATTTTTTCCTCCCTGTAAATTTTCCCTGCTGTGGCTGTGGATTTCAAAGCAGCTGGAAAGTGTGAGTAGCTCGGTGCTTTCTAAAAGTAAAAGGAGGCCGTGCAGCTTCGTACGTCGTCTGCTGCGCTTCACAAGATCCAGAGGCTCTACTGTGGGGAGATGCTCTCCAGGCTGTACTGTCAGGGGAACTTTTAACCCAAATAATCCACGTCCCCGCCTACCATTAGCAATGAGTTAATTGCCAAGAAGTAAGCGTGTGTGTGCACCCAGACACATGCATGCGTGTTGCAGGGATGTTAGTAGTGCACGTTGCAGGTGAAACAAAGGTATCTGCTTATGCAGGCAAACTTTCTGCATGTTCCTCTGGAAACCTTCGTGCCTCAGTAATTGAAGGTCAGGATAATCTGATCTATGCTTTTGTTTGGAAGAAGCAAGACAAACAGATCTGGGATGGCTTATTTACCGTGCAACCTTGACAGTCTCTCTGGGTCTTAATTCTATCATCTGTGAAACAGAGCAGTGGACTTGGAGATGTGCTGCCTGGATCCCCTTCCAGGAAGGACTCACTGACCACCTGCAGGACAGGTCGTCAGCCGTCAGCTCCTTAGGGATCTGCAGCAAACTGCCTTATCCCGGGTCATGCCCTTCCCTGGGCACCCCACATCCAGCTACTGAGTAAGGTAGAGGCATCCAGGCGGAGCCATTTCTGCCTGCTGCAGGGTGCTCTGACAGCCAACACCTACTCCAGAGTTCCCATCCAGGCTATGTTGGACCTGAATCCCTGACCGACTTCTGCTCACTCCCCCTTCCTCCCTTTTCCAACTTCATAGATGTTGAGCCTTGATAAACATCTTGTACCCCAAACTCCATCACAGCATCTCCTTATAGAAAACCAAAGCCTGTGACAAATAGGGATAAGGATTTTCACTTCAAGAGGTTATTGTGTGAAAGCTAAATGAGATGTTTATGTGGTATCCCACGTAGTGCCTGGAACGTTAACAAAGCATGACAAATGTCTATTCCTTTTCTGTTTCCCCTAAAAACTGTGACACTAAGTCCCATTCCAGGCCTTGAGCATTTGTTCATAGCCTGTGCTCTGTAATATCGGTTTGGATAAAGACCAGAGGGGAAAGTGGCCCTGAAAGTTTGTCCCAGCTGCTAAGTTTGAGAACCTGGCAGAGGACTCTGGAGCCAACCTTGTCCCTGTGAAGTTCATTATCCATGGATCACATCAGCCCTCTTCAACGTCCCTCACTGAAAAGAAATCGAGCATGCAAATACTCTTTTATCATTGATTAGGATAAAAGAGTATCATCCAGGGGGAGATTCATGAAAGAGCCGGAAAGACATTGAAATTCAATATTGTTTTAGTCCAAATCAATATTAATAATTGTTTGCATTTTTAAAGTGCAATTTGCAATTGAAAATTGAGAAACACAAAGATCAACCAGTAGTTGCTAACACATCAAATTTTCCCGTTAAAGGCATAGTCCCTTACCTTTAAAGGGTTTCTTATTCAACAGAGGATGGCGCTAATCCATGAAAATGGTTGTCTGTTATTTACGCGCACAGCATTAGAATGTGCTTCCATTATGCGTGAGCTGAAAGGCCAGTAACTTTTCAAGTTCTTGATTTTTTTAACTAAACTTTTTATTTCAAAATAATTATAGATTAACATACAGTTGTAAGAAGTAATACAGAGAAATACTGTGTACCCTTTATCCTGTTTCCCCCAATAGTAACGTCTTGTAAAACTACAGTCCAATATCACAGTGAGAACGTTGACAGCCATACAGTCAAGACAGAGGACATTCCCATCACCACAAGGACGCGTCATGCTGCCCCTTTTACACTGTTGAAGAATTAAAGATTTTTAAATGACAAAGTTGACCATGGATACTTTCCAGTGGGGTTTAAATCATTAGCCCTGTTTAGATTTCTGCCTTAAAATGATTTTTATCATTAAGTGAGACACTGTCCCAACTGGGCTCAGTGGGTTCAAACATGGAGCAGTGGTAACCTAGGGAGAGAGTGGACCCAGGAGAGACTCGCCTCAACCACCCAGGCCTCAGGGGTAGATCGGAAAGAACCTGAGAACACATTTTTCAGTTGGACACTTGCATCAGGGTCCCTTGCCCCCTCAAATAAGGACAGAGTTATCTCGAAGAGAAACAGCTTGGCAGCTTTGGTCCATAGAGGTACAGCCTTGACCCAGATTTGTGGCAAGGGATAGTCAGCAGGTGTGGGTGAGGGACCTGAAAGTGGCCTCACGCAAATAAAATTCCCAGGGTGCCTTTCTGTTCTCCAGGATAGGTGTTTGTCTCACTCCAGAGCTGCAAGGAATTTGGAAACTCACCTATAGTGCATATTTTGGACACATCTTGATTTCAAGGTTAGGAAAATCAAACCCTGAGGGTCAACAGTTAATTGGAGGGGCAGCCAGGCCCAGAACCTGAGCTCCACTCTGAGCCTTCTGTCCATCCCATGACATCTGATCGCTTTTGCGGGGGCTGCCTGGGTTCGTAAACTTAGTTCCTCTCTGTCCTGGTCATGTTTCACACAGGCGTGAACTTGACCGTTCTGGTCCTCTTCAGCTTCTGGGCCCACACCCAGTCACCTGTGGGGTGAGCAAAATGATAACATAGTGATTTCTGCTCAGTTTGCTTTCATTGATTTTTTTTTTTATTGCAGTAAAATTACTATCCTTACTATTATTTATATATATAATAGAAAACTTACCATTTTAACCATTTTTAAGTCCAGAGGCATTAATTACATTCACATTGTTGTGTAGCCATCACCACTCTGCATCTCCAGGACTTTTTTCATCTTTCCCAACCGAAAGTCTGTAGCCATTAATTAATAATGCCCCATTCCTCCCTCCCTCCCCTGCAGCCCCTGGTAACCACTATTCTACTTCCTGTCTCTGAATCTGACTGCATGGAATCATACAGTATTTGTCCTTTTGTCACTGGCTTCTTTCACATAGCATAATGTCCTCAAGGTTCATCCGTGTTACACCATGTGTTGCTTTCATTGGTTTTTGATCAACACATTCAACCTCCAGTTTTGTCTGGGAGTTTCCTGTCATCATACTGTATTTTAAAGGTTTGGGAATCATCCATTTTACGGCCTCCAAATTACTTGTATATTTGCCTGTGCGTGTGTTATGTGTGTTAATACACGTGTATATGTAGAAATAGAGTCGTCATGTACCTCCACAAGTATACGAGTCTTCAAGCCCCATGATTTGAAACCTGCCCTACCAACATGAGGATCCTGGTGGTGAGTGTGCCTTGGGTGTTTGGGAGCTGTCAGGTTCCATTGGGCTCCCTGGTGGAGCTCAGTTCCTTGTCTCTTCTTCAGTCATAGGATTGGACTACTCATTGGACCTGATTCCAACCCAGACCTGATCGAAACAAACCCACAGCTCCCTGAAACATAAGTGACCTTTTAAAAATTCCAGGTTCATGGAGTGCCTCTCTCCAGATGGCCCAGTCACCTCTGTCTATTAACTCACACTCATTCAACGTGCAGCGAAGTTTATCGATCACCTGTGCCAGGCACTGTGCTAAGTGCTGGGAGTACAGAGATGAGCACAGAGTCTGAAACAGGCATGTGAATGCTCTCCACACAGTGGGGGAAGGGCTGTAACTGAGGTACACATGCTCACAAGATTGGAGCCAGGGCAGGGGTGGGGAGGGACTCAGTTTTTCTACCTGTACAATTACTACTCCACGACCCTGTTCCATTGTCATAAAACACCCTGAAAATATAAGATGTTCTGGGCAGAGATGATACCCAGAGTAGCAGTGGAAGGCACTGCAGCCTGTGACACCTTGGCCAGGCTCTCGGGACCCTCTTGCTGTGGCTGTGTGTTTGCAGGCTTCCGTTCATCCTCTTTGTATGCGCAGTGGTGGGAAGCTGGGCTGTGGTGTTCCTAGTGGGGCAGTGGGGATATGGCTTGGGGCTGTTTGAGCCTGATTTATGCCTCGGCCTTCACCTTAGCGTCCCCTTTCTCTCCCCCTGCAGAGAGCATGGGGGATTGGAAGGACTCCCTGCCTTGTAACAGGGGGATGCATATCAGGTGAATTGCTTCCCCCAGGAATGGGGTGCTGTCATGCCTACTTGGGTGTGCCAGGGCTGGGCCCTGGCCATTTCAGGACCCAGGTCAGCACGTACACACACACACACACACACACACACACACACACACACACACACACACACACGCACACGTGTCAGCGGTGGGGCAGGAGTCTGCAGCCCCGCCTCAGAGTCTCAGCGCTTGCAGCCATTCGTCATCCTCACAGAACATTGCAACTTTATGCCTAGGCATAAAAACTGGAGGGACTCATCCCAGAGTTTGCTGCTGCTACCCCCACTGCCGTTAGAGCAGTTATAATTAGCTGCAGGATTTTAAGGACCTGAAATCAAGAAGAACCCCATCTCAGAAGTAAGCAGGAGCCACACACATGGAAGAACTCGTCTGACAAAACAGATGGAGGTGGTGTTCTCAGGGGACTGGGCTGTGTGCTTTGTTTCAGCAAAGAGCACATGAGTTACTGAGGCCGGGAGGCTGAGGAGGGAAGCCGGGAGGTCAGCCCCAGCGCCGGCCTCGGTGCGGGGCAGAGCTGGAGGCGCAGCCCCCTCTGCTGCCCTGGCAGAACGCTTGGTGCCGGATTCAAGGTGACGGCAGTGCCTGGCTCCGTTCTCCTCAAGTTGCCATAGCAGCCTGTCTCCCGATGAGCAGCTTCTCCTGGAACCCTCAGCCAGGAGGGACGTCATTCTTCGCTCCTGCTTCACTCCTGCCGGTTAGAGAAGGAGACTGACTAGACAGAGAACTTTCCTGAGCCCGGGGTCTGCACACCAAGTGAGTGCACCCAGTGGGCATGTGGCTGGATGCTGCCTCCAGCGGGACACAGAGTCCTCTGGGTGACTGGGGTGAGTGTCTGCCCCTTGGAGCGTCCACAGCCAAGTGTGTCCTTGGAGCCGTCCGTCCGTCTGCCTGCCGGCCCTTCGCCACTGGAGGTGCGTGTGTTTTGTTGGCTGAATTCCCAAGTCCTTGCTTGTGCCCTGAAGTGAATTTTCTAGAGACGAATTTTTAAATCAGATAAATAAGGAAATAGGAGAAATCCTTGGCCCTTCCCTGTGTCCCAGGAGGTGTTTACAAGATTAATTGGATTTCTTTTTCTTACCGTAAAAATTGGTGATGCCATTCAGGCCTCAGGGAGAGAGAAGCCGCTGGGAGCGCTAGGAATTGTGAGGGGGGCAGGACCTTCTGAAAACTCAGCGGGCTGTTTATTTTTCTTGCCTCACCCCTCCCCCTTCCACCCCCAGTTATTTGAATTTTCTTATTGTCTGTTGGCCTTGGAAGGGAAGCAGGGAAGTAGGGGAGGGTTTTCCACTTGTCGTCGGAGCCGAGGGTGATGCAGTCCGTGCTGAGGGTGCACCAGTCCTCCCAGCTGGGGGCGGAGGCCTGTGAACGTGTTTATGGGCCCCCGGGCAGCCCGGGCCCAGCCTGTGGTAGAGTGTGGTGTCCCCTTCCCAGGCAGCAGCTCAACTCTCTGGAGAGGGAGACAGCCTCTGGACAGCTCTCCCCACGGCCTTGAAAATAACGTGTGACTTGGAAGACAAGGACCCTCACGGGAACAGTAGTGGATAGGATGTGCATACCCTCTGGAGTGTCTGGTGGTCCGCTGGTGACCTCTCAGCTACCTCCCTTTAAAGGAAGGACGTTCCTGTGGATAATGTGATGTTGGCCCCCTCCTGGGGCACTGAAGACCCAGCCAGACTGCGAACTAGTCTCCCAGGAGGGGAGGCACGCTAACCTTTGATTCTTATTCACGTGGAGCAGGGAGTTAGCCAATCAGATGGTCTCTCAGTGAGAGCCCCCACTGGGAGGAGTGTCGCGATGGGTCTGGGCAGGGGAAGCCAAACACAACTCTAACACCAGCTTCCCTGGGCTGCTGGGGGAAGGGGCTTATATTCTCTTGGGGGCCAACAAAAAAAAGAGTCACTGAAATGAGACACTTGAATGGGTGACGCTCCTGCCACAGTGAAGGTGCAGGTCCTGGGGCTGTGTTCTCTTCTCCCCCAGATTTGGGGGCGGGGATGTGGTCCTCATCCCGGCTCCAGGCACATGGGCTGCTGGAGCCTGGCTCCACTGGGTGGACTTGGTTTGGGCAGGTTCAGAAACAAGCGAGGACAGGTCGTGGCTGCAGGACAAGGGGAATCGATACTGGCTTGAACGGCGACGGTGTGACAGATTAGGAAGAAAAAGGGACTGACCAGCTCTCTGTACTCACTTCTGCAGGGCCAGCCGCTGTACAGACAGTGCGATGATGATCACATGTGCGTCTGAGTCCCCTTTTCTCATCCAGTAGAGCCTCTGGGTCGAGATGAGGCAGCTCTTTATTAGCTGTTTAACCGGGCCGCTGTGTACACTGGCCATCAATTTGCCATCCTGTCGTCCCGCCTTCCTCTCTCCTTCCCTCTCCCCCTCCTTAGATCAGATCAGCCTCCTGGCCTCGTGTCTGACTCTGCAGGCCGGTGTGGCTGCAGGAGGTGTGCCAACACCATGGCCAGCATAAGCTGGGTGTCCTTACAGCTGCGGCCTTGCTTATAGGCTTACCTGGTGGGTCCTGCACTCAGGGTCTGTCTTCACTGAGGGAAGGGCCTGGAAGACCACAGGGTGCCGGGCATGCCGTGGGCAGCGCTGAGAGTGGCCTCGTCCTTTCCCGGAGCCTGGGGCCTGCGCTCTTGCATCTGTGTCTTTGCAGGATGATGAGCCAGGTCCCCAGGACAGTCCCATCTGGGGCAGCCACGGAGGGGGAGGCCACAGCCCTTCATGAGGGGCTTCAGGGTCTGAGCCTTTGGGGACACGTGGCTACCCATTTTCACCCACCGCAAGCCCAGGGTGGGAGTGTCCCTGGTGATGGCAGGAAGCAGCCATCTTTCTCTGCGGCAGGGGGCCACTGCAGCGAGGTCAGGGCCAGCTAGAACCCCAGAGCCAACTCCAGAGGCAAACCGAGCCCGGCTCAGCACTGCCTCCCAGACATAAAAGCTGGGAGGCCGTGGGAAACCCCTGCTCGGGTCAGCCCAGAGAGCCCGGCATTCACGCACGTTCCCGTGCGTGGAGGCCTGGAGCAGGTTAATTAAAGTTAACTGAGTGAAAAAATAATTACAGAGACTGTAGAGGGGAGAAACCTAAACCTGTAATTTAACTCCTCAGCCTCAGAGCTTTGCTGAGCACTGTCTAGTCCTTGGGAATCTGTCTGGGCAGGGGAGGGAGGGGCTTCTCTTAGTATCACTTCCTGCTTCGCGCCCCCCAGGTTGGATGCAGAGGGGAAAAAGTTAGGGTTTCCTCCCCCAGCACCTGGGTGCCAGGTCGGAGATGGGTTCCCTGACCAAGGTATCGCACCAAGGAGACCCCGGGCAGGGACCATCCTTGTGCCGAGCAGCACATCTGGTCTGGGGCCCCATCGGCCACCCAGCTGTGCTCTTGGAGGCTGCTGGGATCTGCCCACCTGGCCTCAGCCTCCCTCAGGCGCTACCCTGTGCCAGGGAGGGGCAAGTTCCCAAGGGCTCCTTGGGTGGAAAGAGGGTGGTATCCCTGGGCCCGGGCGGGTAGGACCCAGTGAAGGTAAGGGGACCCAGTGACAGCTTACTGGGCGGATTCCCCTTCCGCACCTGTCCCACCCCACCAAGCCCCGCCCCACTGCAGAAACTTACATCCTTCCCTTGGGCAGATGGCCTTGGGGCACCCCCATCTTTTTTTTTTTTCTGGCCACACCGCGTGGCATGTGGGATCCCAGTTCCCTAGGCCAGGGATCGAACCCACGCCCCCTGCAGTGGAAGTGCGGAGTTTTAACCACTGGACCACCAGGGAAGTCCTGGGGTACCCCCATCTTGACCCACAGCCTGGCCCAACCGATGTCACTTGGTTGGTACTGGTGTATTTGCAATTTCTTCTACTTCAGGAGGAACGAGGGTTGGGACAAGCCACGCAGGCATGCTCTGGGTCTGCAGCGGCCAGAGCAGTGGGGGTCCATCTGCAGGGACACAGCCTCTGAGCCTGGGGTCTGTCAGATCTGGGTCTGGCTGCTCCGTCTCAGCTCCAGGCCCCAGGGCTTTGAGAGCAGGGACAACCGTGATCTGGCCAGAGCTTCAGCTCCTGCAGGTGTGACTATCCAGTGGAGCCTCGGTCCCACCAGCCCATCCTTCAGTCTGTCAGGGAGGGAAAGCTCTGGCTGGTGGGGGTGGGGAGTCACTCAGTCCCTGACATCCTCTGGGCCTGGGAGGCTCCTTCTCAAAGCCTCCAGTTCCATGGAGACCCTTGTCCCCAGCACCCTGTAAACAGGAGCCAGGGCAGAGAGAGACCCAAGAGCTTTTCTGTCCACCAGGCCAGTTGCGAGGGAGAAGGACCCAGATTCCTGCCTGGACATTGCAGGGGTGTGACCGCTGTCCCCAGCTGTGGGTGCTGGGGCTCCATCCTGGGCTCCCCTGGGCAGGAACTGGGCAGTGTCTCTCTCCATGGATTTTCTAGGGGTGCAGATACAGGAGACCCTGGCAGGAAGCTGGTGTCTTGGCCACAGGTGGTGACCAGGCTTCCCTTCACCTCCTTGGGCTTGAAAACGTGAAAGGGACGCAGCTGAGTAAGGGTGGAGGGATCCAGGATTACGCTGGTCAAGTGCAGCGACTGGGGCCCTGGGCCTCAGTGATGGACTGTCTTTCTCCTCTGCTGCTCCATAGACCGTGGCCTGATGGACACCTGGTGTGGACGATGAGGGAAGAACGCGCCTCCCACACCCGAGAGGTGACCCCAGAGCGAGCCCCGGACGACCCCGCGAGCAGGAACGATGCGGCTGGCCTGCATGTTCTCGTCCATCCTGCTGTTTGGAGCCGCAGGCCTCCTCCTCTTCATCGGCCTGCAGGACCCCACAGAGCTCGCCCTCCAGCAGGTGCCAGGTGAGCCCTCACTCTCCGCCCCGCCGTCTGCTGGCCCCGGCTTTCCCGCCCGAGGTGCAGCTCTCCGCGCTGCTCTGGTGCCAAGGCAGGGGTCCTGGCCTCAGGGTGGGCACACAGTGTCTGTTGTCAGACCACCAGCCCCAGGGTTCTGGCCTCTGGCCTCTGGCCTGTGCACTCTTCTGGGGAAGGACAGCCAGGCTGCCCATCACTCAGCTGCTCACTGCCTTTGGTGAAACCCAGATTTAAGGAGGATTCTGTCACCTCTTGGGGTCTCTTCCACATGGTCTCGGATACCCGAAGATGAATGCCTTCTCCCTGAGCCCGGGCCTCCCAAATGGGACTCTGATTCTCTGCCCAGCCCTGGGGACCCCTCGAATTCAGGGAGGTCTGGGTACCTCCTGGCTTTGTGAAGCTGAGGTGGCTCCTGCTGGCCCCCCACCTGCTTCCTCCTAATGCACTGGAGGGAAGTACCCTCCCTGACTCAGAGGTGAGTTGGCAGTGAGGGGAGAGCAGGAAGGACGGTTCTGGAGCCTCGGGGTGGTCCCAGAGGCCCTGTTAGGGGAGGGTCCGTGATGACAGCCCTCTGCTCCAGGACACGAACAGAATGAAAGAGGTGTGGAGGCTGGGGAGTTAGGCAGAGGGATTCCTGTACCATCCTTGCCCACAGCCCATAGCACAGGAGTGCGGGACATGGCACAGGGGCCCCTGGCCCTGAGTGCGGAGGGCTCTCAGGCCTGCAGCCTCCCCGCCCAGCACCCCCTCAGCCATGGCTCACATGCTCAGGGCAGCCTGCACCCAGGCTCAGACTGGGGGCCTGTAGGCAACACGCGGAAAGGCAGAAGAAGCAGAAGGAGGCCAGAGCTGGGGCCCTGGGCCTGGCAGCTGCTATCAGAGAACCTGGTGGGAGAGGCTGATGAGTTGATTCTCTCATCACAGCGAGTCAGCTAGAGGCAGCCCCGGCGCTGGGTCTGCAGGAGACAGTGGGTGAGTCAGTGGGGCTGACTCACGCTTGGGCCGGACCCTCCTAGCGGGTGGCTGTCGAAAGGGGTCTGGCTGCTTCCTGGCTTCTGGAGAAGCAAAAGCAGGGGCCCATGACCGAGTTGGTCCTCTGCGGAGACCTTGCAGCCTCACGTGAGCCCCAGAGTGGCCGGCTTACTGTGTCAGTGGAACCGGGCTCCACAGGCAGTGCCCGCAGGGACACTAAGAGTTGGTCTCTGCAGTTGTGGGTTATATATGCAGAAGCGAGCTCCCAAAAAAGGGCCCTCAGGCAGGGCTTGGGGTTAATGGCACCGTGTATCCTCGGCACAGATCTTGGTGAGTACGTGTGGTTGGAGCACACGTGGGCAGAGCATCTGCGTTCTATGGGACGAGCCTGGGAGAGAAGGCATGAGTGTGTCTGTGGTGTCCACCTGTGTATCCCATCCATGGTGTCCTCTGGAGACAGGTGTTATTTTCCTGGGAGGGCTCAGGGTCTGGTGGCCACGACACCCCCCCCACCACCGTGCTGTAGCAGCTGGCAACGCAGAGCCCTTGCCCCTCATTCTTCTGCAGACGTGGCTTCCTGTCCTCCCCGCCAGCCAG
>NW_020185321.1:3733339-3742407 GCF_003031525.2 Neophocaena asiaeorientalis asiaeorientalis
CCTGCTGATCTCCTTGATTACTGGTGGGGTGGGAGCCCACCGGATGGCTGGGTTTCTGGGGTGGGCTGGAGTGGTGAGCAGGAGGGCAGTGTGGAGCCTCAGCCGGCAGGGCGTGTAGGATGGCAGGAAGCGGAGGTTCCCCTCCCGCTGCAGCCAGGGATGGCAAAGGCCTGGCAAACCCAGGCAAGGTGCACACCTGGGTCTTGAGCTCCCTTCCTCGGGCTGTAGATGGAGCTGGACCACCCCCTCACCACATGCCAGGTGATGGGCAACCTGGATGTTCTACGGAAATCACCTCAAACACAGTCATAAAACCTTAAGTAATGCTTACGTTACTTTCCCTGAGCAAAGTGTTCCTGACACAGGCTGTTTGTATTGATTTGTTGCTATTCATTTACTCTTTCCCTGTACTTCTCACAGCAGCCTAATTGTGATTCGGTACCAAGAAAGCAATATCAAAGTAATTTTCCACAACATTAGTTACAATTTTCTTCTGATCTTTCAAGTGAAACAGTCCCATCCTGTTGGCTTCTTTGAGCATATAAACCTTGATTACATTTATCTGTTGGAAACCAGTACTTACAAAGTGTTATGTATCCGGTTGCATGGGTGGGTGGCCCCAAGGGCCCTGGACAAGTCAGGATTTCTACCCATGGGAGGTGCGGATGTGTGGGGTCTGCCCTGTCATCTGGATCAGGCAAGGCCGATGGTAGGGGGGCACCTTCAGAGGAAATTCCACACAGGCTACTCTGGCTTTCCCAGCAGCAGAAACTTCCCTGGGAATGGAGTGTCTGGTATCTGCTGTTGGTGGCACTGATCAAGGTGGAAGGGGGAGGGTGGGCAGGTGAAGATCCAGAAACAAGCTTGAGAAGGCGGGCAGAGCCTGTAGTTGTTTGTGGTCCCTTGGGGTTGGGGGTGTCCTTCAGATTTCTCCCATGCAGCTACCAGCTGTTAAAAGCACCTGAACTTCTCAGAGACCAGTCAGCAAATCTCACCTGGTTTGTGCATTAGATGCAATCCTATGGGGCTGCCAGCTTTTGTAAACCAAGCGATATTTTCCAAAATGTTTGCTATATTTTATTTATTTATTTATTTATTTGCGGTACGCGGGCCTCTCACTGTTGTGGCCTCTCCCGTTGCGGAGCACAGGCTCCGGACGCGCAGACTCAGCGGCCATGGCTCACGGGCCCAGCCGCTCCGCGGCATGTGGGATCTTCCCGGACCGGGGTATGAGCCTGCGTCCCCTGCATCGGCAGGCGGACTCTCAACCACTGCACCACCAGGGAAGCCCTGTTTGCTATATTTTAAATCAAACCTCCTGGAACATAAATCACTGCTGGTTAACCTACCTTCATTCTAAGATTAGATTTTCTTGGGTATCAGAATCCACCTATCCTACTATTTTTCAGTCTCCAATATTGCCAGGCCCTGAGGCCTCAGGAAACTCACTTCTTGACACAGGAGGCTACACTTGCCCCTTCCTTAAGTGGAAGAGAGCAGACCAGAACCGGGAATAACACATCCCAATGTGCTGGCCCTGCGGGTACAGAAGGTACTCTCCATGTGTGTGTTTGGACACACTGACTTTTTATGAGCTGCCTTGTCTTTATTATGAGCGTTGTATTATGGAGAGCTTGGAACACACACAAAGGTAGGTTAGCATAACGCAATGAACCCCATGCACCCAACACCCAGTAGCCTCAAGAGGGCCCCATCCACAGCCCCATTCACTTCTCTCCTTTTGAAGCGTATACCATATGGCCTATCAATTCAACCATCAATTTTTTTTTTTAATTTCTATTGGAGTATAGTTGATTTACAATGTGGCGTTAGTTTCTGCTCTACAGCAAAGTGAATCAGTTATACACATACATATATATCCAGTCTTTCTTTTTTTTTTTTTTTAATTATTTTTGGCCACGCCACACCTCATGCGGGATCTTAGTTCCCCGACCAGGGATCGGACTCGCGCCCCTTGCAGTGGAAGCACAGAGTCTTAACCACTGGACCACCGGGGAGGTCCCTATCCACTCTTTTTTAGATTCTTTTCCCACGTAGGTCATTACAGAGTATTGAGTAGAGTTCCCTGTACCATACAATAGGTTCTTATTTTATGTACTTTATATATAGTGGTGTGTATATGTCAATCCCAATCTCCCAATTTATCCCTCCCCCCCTTGCCCCGCTTTACCCCCTGGTAACCATAAAGCCATAACTATTTGAATATATTTCTCAGTTTAAAAGATAAGAACTCTTTTTTTTTTTTTTTAACATTCAATAGTTCTTTAATCTCACCACATGACCAGTGTTCCCATTTCTAGTTGTCCCACAAATACCATAAATACTTTTATATCCAATTTGTTTTATCCAGTATCCAGATAAGGCCCACATGTCGCAGTTGGTGGATGAGTCGTTTAGGTCTCTCTCAGTCTATAAGAGGCCCTGCACACCTTTGTTTCTCTCTTACTGTTTATTGGAGGAAGCTGGGTCGCAGGTCCTGTGAGTTTCCCACAGCTGGGTTCTTGCCGATTGTGCCTGTTCGGTGTAGCTCAGCACAGCCTTCTGCTCTTTGTATTCCCTATAAATTAAGTAAATTTAGCAGCCTGATCAGATGCAGGTTTGGTTTCTTTTTCTTTCTTTCTTTCTTTTTTTGGCAAGAATTCACGTGTGGTCCTATGTTCTTCTGTTGGGAGACGCACATCTGCCCGGCTTTCTTTTGGTATGTCAGTTAGCCACTGACCCTGTGCCTAGACCGTCCATTCATTTGGGGCTGTACAACGCGATGTTCTTTTTTTTTAAATTATTGATTTGGGGCTGTGTTGGGTCTTCGTTGCTGCGCGCGGGCTTTCTCTAGCTGCGGCGAGTGGGGGCTACTCTTCGTTCATTGTGGTGCGTGGGCTTCTCATTACGGTGGCTTCTCTTGTTGCGGAGCACGGGCTCTAGGCGCGCAGGCTTCAGTAGTTGTGGCCCGCGGGCTCAGTAGTTGTGGCGCACGGGCTTAGTTGCTCCCGCGGCATGTGGGATCTTCCTGGACCAGGTATCGAACCTGTGTCCCCTGCATGGGCAGGCTGATTCTTAACCACTGTGCCACTAGGCAAGTCCAGCGATGTTTTTTTTTTTTTTTAATTTTTTAATTTATTTCTCTAAATTGAAGTACAGTTGATTTACAATGTTGTGTTAATTACTGCTACACAACAAGTGATTCAGTTATACATATATATACCTTCTTTTTTTAAAATATTCTTTTCCGTTATGGTTTATCACAGGATATTGAATATAGTTCTCTGTGCTATACAGGAGGACCATTCTGTACATAAAAGCTTACATCTGCTAACCCCAACCTCCCACTCCATCCGTCCCCCAGCCCCCTCCCCGGTGATGTTCTAATCATTCTCATTCCTTCTTCATTCTTTTAAGTGGGATGGATTTTGTTTTCAGGGAGTGAGGCGAAGCATCGTTAGTGACCCATGAAGCCAAAGTGAACAGTGGATTGATGGGCTTGTTCATTGATATATTTTTAAAATGTGACCTTATGATACGGATTCTGTTGCTGGCACACTACAGATAGGTTTTTTTTTTTAATGTTTGGTTTTGGCAGAGTGGATTTTCTTAGGGTGAGCCGCCCCACGTTTTAGTGAAATAGCTCTTTACTTTCCCCAAAGCCATGTAGTTGTGATGGGGGGGGCGGTCTCTGGGGACTGAGGCCAGTGCTGGGGTGCCGACGGAAAAAGGCAGCCACAGTGATGGCTCAGTGGCCCCGAGTGCAGACAGGAAAGCCTCTGATGACTTGTTGGTCCATAGCCAGGCCCCAGGGCGTTCCTTCCAGGGCATCCAGGAATAATAATAATAACAAAAGTTTACCATATGCCAGGTCTTGTGCTAAGCCCTTTACGTGTTTTAATGCATGTAATTCTTACAATAAATGAGGTCCTGAGACTTACAGGGTGGACACGCAGAAAACACTGATGGGGGCTAACGCTCCCAGCCACTCACTGCGTGCCCACCACTAAGACAAGCACTTCACAAGTACTTAGCACTCATTTAATACTTTTGGGACCCCCTGAGTTAAGTACTATTACACCATTTGACAGACAAGACTCCTGAGGTGAGAGAGGTTACGAGTTGTGCCCAGGGTCTTAAAGCTTTGGGCTTCAGAGCCCGGATTCATCCTTAGGCAGCTGGCTGTTGCCCACGGCACCTACTGCCTTCCCAACAGCAGTGATGCTCACTCGGTCTGGCCTGTCTGGTCCCAGAGCAGAACCTGGCAGAGAGAAGAGCGTGGATCAAAGAGGCATGAGAGAATGTGCGTGCGAAGAGCTCCCAGTGCATTAGGGGCTGGAGTGAGACCCGGGGATCCAGACTAGTGGCTGAAGACACAGCCAGACGCTGGGCCCCCTGAGCCCTTGGAACCCTGCAAAGAGCGAGCCTTTGCAGGCTCAGCAGGAAAGCTCTGGGGGTTCTGAGGGTGCAGTGGCCATCGGAGAGCCCACTCCAGTGACTGCATGTCGTGGACCTGTGGACAGTGGGGGAGAACACAAGTATAAGGAGAGTGGCTGGGAGGGGTTGAGTGAGACTGGAAGAGATGGCAAGGCCTGGGGCAGGCAGGCAGGGACTGGAGAGGGTGGGTCAGGGCCATCGTGGGGCGGCAACCCCAGAGTTGGTGACCACATGGGTGAGAGGACAAGGAGGGTGAGGAAGGCAGCCGTCAGGGTTCAGGGTGACTCTAGCGCAGAGTGTCTGTCTCTGCTAGATGGGGGTTAGGGTGCCACTCACCGAAGCAGACACTTCAGACAGGGAGTGGTCAGAGGAGGGAGCTGGAGACCACATGTTCTATTTTGGGCAGATGGCATCTGAGATGCTGGGCAGGGTGTGTGGAGTTGCACTGTGACTCCTCCACCCAGGGTTCCAGACTCACAGACCACAAGAACAGGCGAGAAAAGCAGGAAGCTCCCACCCTGCCCATCCCTCCTCCACCTGCATCTTCATTCACACAGGTCACACACTCACGCCTTCGCTCTCACACACCCGAGGGCAAGGTCCTGGCTGGAGGAGTCAGGAAGGCTTCCTGGAGGAGGGGAGCTGTGGATTGCTTGTGGGCCTTCTCCAGGGCACAAGAGGTGACAAGATGCTGACCTCCAGCAGAAGCAGTGAAGTGGATTTGGATGAGACTCAGTGGGAGCCCGTGGTCTCTCTCCAGAGTGCGTGATGCTAAGTATTATGCCCAATATCTCTCAGTTAGAAATTAACAGAGCCAGAATTGACTCCGAAATTGACAGAGCTCCTGCTTTGGTCCCCTGGAGGCAGGGCTGTGTTGGCTCCAGAGAGCATGGCCCTCACTCTCGGTTCCATGGTTACCAGGGGCACATGGCCCTGCCTGTGCCAATGTGCGGGGGTCATTGCGAGGGTTTGTCTTGTTCCTACAATGACTGTCTTTGCCCAGGTGTGACGCCTTGTAGCCCTGAGACACCACCAGGCCAAAAGCCCTGGGTGAGCCAGGGCCACAGGGGTTACTGCTGAGACGCTCTCAACAGCTCACCCACGTGAGGGTGATGGAGTAACCAGAAGCGCGGTGGCCGTCCCTCCTCCCCCTTCTCTGGGCAAGGTGGCCTTGGGGTAGGGGCAGCCTGCTGGAGCTGGTGTGCCTAAGCCCACACTCCTTCCCGGGCCAGGGGAGCCAGCCCCTCCAGTTTCCATGGAGCTGTCTGCTTTGCCCGGGCAGGTGGGTTTTACTAGAATCCTCTCGAGTCTGTCTTCTGAAACCTTTTTCAAACAGCACTGTGGAACATCATATATATTTCCTACAACCCTTGTGAAACTGACACCTCCTTGTTGTGACTGTGAATATCAGAAGTGACATGTAATTGCAGTGATCCATCCTGTTAAGTAGCTGGCAATATATCATTGCAAAATCAGCAGGGCTGGGACTCTCAGAACCCAGTGTTTCTAAACAACGCACCTGCAAGCGGGTGTGTTCAAACTCTCTTCACCAAACGCCGCCCAGGGCTCACGAAGGCTGCCTCGCCTGCCTCGCCTCGCCTTTCTATGACCACAGCAAAGAAAACTTAACTCTGGTTAAAGCCACCCAGTGAGTTTTCGGTTCTCTGGAATGCCCACTCCTTGTCACAGAACGCACTGGGTTCTCAAAGTCAGGGCTGCGGTCAGGATGCTTGTAGCAGTGCTCCTTCCAAGCGTGGCCCTGGGGCTTCCTGTCCCCATCTTTCCTCTACTCCAGAGTGGCTTTGTGGGGGGTTCTTTCTGGTGCCACAGGGTGAGCAGTGTGCTGGGCCGGGCCAGCCATCACTGTGCCAGCCTAGGGAAGGAAACCGGTGGGGTCAGTGTGGACGATTGGATGGTTGGGGACCAGGGGTGGCTAGAGCCCATGGCACGATGGCTGAGCCCTGCCTTGGTCGGGTGGGAGCGTTGAGGCAGGGCCTGCACATTTCGAGGGCACCACTCACACTGTGTTCTATGCTAATTCCAGGGTAGGGTTGGTTTCAACTGTGGTGTGAAGGGCACCCCCTGGAGTTGTTCAGAGGACAGTACTGATGGAGGGGCAGACATGGGACTTCCACGGCAATTGGACAATGAGTGCCAGAAACGGGGGCCGTGTCAGAACACGCAGCCCTCAAGTGTGGGCACCAGAGCCCAGGGGGGCTGGTAGGCCCCAGGGGTGCTGGTTTTAGAGCCTTCTCTGAAGTCTGCTTTGGGGGGAGGACCCTCACAGAGCCCTCCCTGGGACGCCCTGACCTCAGGGGTGTCCACTGCAGGCCCATCTTCAGTGGAAGTTTCTCTGCCCCCATCCTCTGTCACCTGAGACACCGCCCCGGCCTGCAGCCCCGTGGCATCTGCTTCTCTGCTGTGGCCCCCATTTCCTGGGTTCCTCCCTCCCCACTGCAGAAGACGCCCTGGAGGTCTCCAGCTGGAGCCTCACTTTTCCTTTGGTGCGTTGGAGTATGCTAAGTGAAAAATAATGAGCATGTAGGAGCTAATAACAGGAATCACCTAATTAAATTAGGAAACAGACATCTTATCACCGTAATCTGAAAACTGATATTAATAGAAAATGGTCCCAGCATTGTTATGCTAAATGTTCCTAGGGGTGGGGAAATTAAAAAGGAGAGCAGAACGGAAAATGGGGACAATCGTATCCAATAAGAGCAAGACATGTTTTAAAGGAACTAAAGTAAAATGCTAAAAATAGAATACAGGATCACCGTGAGACTCTAATGAAGTGATGGACAAAGGTGCCTTTGAAAACCACAGAGCTCCACACACGGGAACGATGATAATTTTTTAAATGAGACAATGTAATTAAGCTTCAGTGTGCATGAAACCTAGTAATAGTTATCGTTTATTGGCGCCAGGCACTGTCTCGGGTGCCTTTATTTCATCTTCCTTCACTCAGTGAGACGCAGGCATCCCTGTCCTCAACTTACATTCAGAGAGGTTAGGTCAGTTGCCCAAAGTCCCACAGCCAGAGTGGCCGGAGCTGGGATTCGAACCCAGATCTGCCTGCTTGCAAAGCCCTTCCGAGGCTCACTTTGCCCTCCTCACCTGTTGCTGCTGGTTAATGTCACGGTCAGCAGTTCCTGTATTTTCTGTTTTTCCACCGTCTCCTCAAAGGGCATTTCTTTGCCAGCACCCAGCAGATTTCTTGGCAGCCAGACTCCCCGCCCCAACCCCAAGGCTCCTCTGGCGTCTTGGTTAATAAAACCCACACAAAGACACCTTCTGAAATTACAGCGCAGCTGGGAAACTGGGGCTCCCATTGTGTCCGGGTCTGGGCGGGGCTGAGCGGCCGAGCTGGGCTGGCGGTTCCGATGCTCATGCCAACCCCGGAAGCCCCGGTTTCGGGTTGTGTCTCCACAGCAGCTGATTGTTCCCTCCCGCCCCCCGCCAAGCCCCCTCCTGGGAGGTGAATCAGGCTCTGTTCACCTGCGATGTGAGTCACGACTCCGGGAGCCCAGAGCGGGGCTCAGGTGTGGGGTGACCCCTTTCCCATCTGCCCGGCCCAGAATGAATAGGAGGGATCCAGGGAGGAGGACGAGGGCTCAAGATCTGTGTGTGAGATGCCCCAGAAGTACCTCGTCTGGGCCACCGTGGGGAGCGCACCTGGGCCGGCATTAGCAGGGACATGCACCCCGTACCTCCCCACCTCTGTGCCCATGCACCAACCAGGCATCTTCAGTGGGGGGATGGAGGAGGAGTCAGTCACCTGACATCAGAGCCAAGCCCCCCACTCAGACCAGGAGCTCTGCCAGGGAGAGCAGGACAGGGCGAGACTTCAATCCCAAAGTGGCACGGGGCTCTGGGGGTCGCCTCCTGCCTGGCTTGCCTCCCCACTCAGCCCCACTTGGTCTGCAGTCTCAGGGCTCTGGGAGAGAGGCTAGGGAGACAGTGAATCTCACTGCCAGCTTGGGGAAGGGTCCGGTCGGGTCCTAACATGTGCTTATCTGGGCCCTGCTAACCTTCCAGAAGTCCTAGGTTGCTAACGTGGGCAGCAGAGAAATGGTTCTCTGCCAGAACCTGGTCTAAGGACAAGGCTGTTGCTACGATTGCCATCCTTCTCCATAGCTGGTTCTTGTTTTTTTAAGCCCCAAAAATGTCATGGTTGTAGTTATGACAACAGAAGTGCTGGAGGCTGATTCTGGAGGCCGATGCGGGTCCGTGGTGAGGTGGGCCGATCAGGGATGCCCTCGGGCCAGGCCAAGGGGAGCTCTCACCTGGGCACCGACTGCCTGCCGGGTGGGCATGCTGGCCCCTCCTATCACGATGATGCCTTTCTTGTAGGCTTCGGGTCAGTGGGTCTCCTTCCCAAAATCTTTGCAGGAAGTTGGGTGCTCAGGCAGATGCCATCTAAGCCAGAAGCCCATCGTTACCTGTCTGCTGGTATTTGCATTGTAAAGCTTATCTCCCAGGATTTATGGCTCTACAGTTTTAACTTGAATCATGGTAGAACTCAGTGGACAATTCTCGCTTTTAAAAGTTTGTATTTATCTGGGAAAAATAGCTGAACTTAAATGGGTTCCATTGTCCCCAACAGCTGGCTGGCCCCTGCCTGAGGGGTG
>NW_020185321.1:3742425-3803297 GCF_003031525.2 Neophocaena asiaeorientalis asiaeorientalis
GGCTGCCTCTTACCGAGCCCTGCGGCCTAGCCATGGCATTTCCCAGCCCTCCTCAGCAGTCCTGAAGACCGGCCAACTATAGAGCAGGCTCTGCCCGCCCAGGCTACCTGCTCACCCCAGCTTGGCTGTCCTCAAAGCAGGTCAAGGGTCCAGTCCCCGGCCAGTGGTTCTCAGCCCAGGTGGTTTCCAAGCTAGATTGGACCGAGGGGGTGATCTGTGAACCCCTCACCATGTTTTGGTTGTGTGTCTGAATGTGCTTAGGTCCTGGGAAGAAAAGGCAGCCTGGAAGGAGTCTGGGACCCCCACCCTACCTCTCCAAAGGCTACAAGCATCTGTGGGTGCTTTCGACCTTTGCCCTCAGGGTCTGGGCCTGCCCCGCAGGGAGGGAGATAGGAAAGAGGAAGGGATGAGGGGGAATGTCAATTTAAAAAAATGGTGTTGAGTCACCAGGCCCATCAGAAAATGTATCAGCGCAGAGCTGCCAGGGCCGGGAGACCCCAGGGAGCGGGGTGGGGGAAGGGAGGGGGGAACAGATGGTCCCTGGCTCCTGGGGCAGGGCCGCCGCTCAGCCTTAGCTTAGCCAGGAGCGCTGTGTGGAATGCGGGCCCAGTGTGGCCAGATCCTCCTTTTTATTTTTTAGTTTTTCAAAGAAACAAGGAATCTATAACATATAATTATATAATTTCTTCTGATTTTTAAGTGGCAGCTCAAACTTTAGAAGGTGTTTTCAGAGTTGGTTGGTCACGCTTGTCACCGCCCGTTGGTTGGATGGGTTGGAAGGAGAGGCTGTGTCCACTCTCCCGCCCTCCCTCAGGCTGAGACTTGCCGCCTCCCACCCTCCCTAGCTACTCCCCCCCCACCCCCCGCCCCAGGACAGAGAGGTAGTCGGTCTCCCTGGTGGGCAGGGAACTCGTTATCTTTCCAGCCCCGGCAGGACTCACTCCAAGCCAGGCCCCAAGCGAGTGCTGGGCAGAGCTTCTCCAGGTGTCTGCTGACCAACGGTGGCTTCCCAGAGCCCGAGGGGCCCCTGCCCAGTTCAGGGGGCCAGGAGCCCTGCCAGATCACTGTTCACCATTCAGGCCTGGGACCTGGGGGGCCCAGAAGATGACTGGGTAGCAGAGGTGCCAGGGAGGCAAGGGCCAGGGAGTGGCAATGGCACTGGGGCTGTGAGTGGGACCTGAGAGTCCCCGTAGCACCCAGGGAGGTGGCACCTGGGGGTGTGTTCTGGGCAGTGACGATGGTATGAGTGCCGGGTGCCTCCTGTGTCCCAGGCACTGCACTTTACCTGCCTTATAGATATTTCCACACTGAAGCCTCACAGCTGCTTGTCTCCATTTTATAGGTAGGGAAACTGAAGCACAGAGAGGCAAAGTCACTTGCCCAAGGTTACACAGCCCGGAAGTAGCAGTGCCTAAACTAGAACCCGGGTCTTTGGATCCCAAAGACACAGGGTCTTATGGGTGACTCTGACAGCCGCTCAGAGCTGAGACACACACTGTTGGAGGACCAGCCTGGGAGCCTGCGCACAGTGCCACGCTGATGCGTGGGGTGTGCTTCATTCCTGTGTGTTGCAGACACGTTCTGGTTTGTGCCTAGATCGGCTGGTGAAGGACGGGGACCTCTGTGAACGTGTGTGTGTCTGGCTCTCATCCGCGATCCTGTGTACAAGTATGTATGTGCACAACCATGAGGTGTGTGCGCGCCTCGGGCTCACAGCTCACATGGGGAACGCTTCCCACTGAGGTCTGTGGCCGCCTCCTTGGAGGGCACACTGGCGTTCCCACCTGCCACGGGCAGGCGTGGGACACACACAATCAGGGACAAGCGACTTGGGCACCAGGGTGGGAGCTGTCTGCGGGTTGTCGCCACAGAAGTGGGTGAGGAATGAATTGTCCTTCCAGCAGGAACTTGGCAAAACCAGTTATTGTAACCCCCCTGCCCGCGACCGGGGCAGACCAAATAATGAAATTACATTCTTAATAGGTCAGGTCGAGTGACTGCTGCTCGAATTAGTTCCTTCCCAGAACCCGGCCAGAAGTAGCAGCAGTAATTAAAGGATTTTCTGGGCTTAAACCAAGTCTGCTCGTCAAGTAGGTACAATATACAGGGCTTGCAAAATGTGTGTGGGCCTTGTCCCTTCCTGGGGACTGGGATGAAAGTCGGCGAGAGCAGGAAGGCCACTGGCCCAGAAGGAGGTGGGTTCTTACTGCAGGGGCCACTTTTCCACTTTCATTCATTCACATGAGAAATGTTGAGTCCCAACGTGGCCAGGCACTGGGATTCTGCAGCGAACCGGACCATGAGGTCCCTGCGCTCATGGAACTCAACAGTGAGTAGGGTGATGGGGAATTCCTGGTGTTCCCCACCCGACTCCCGCCTCCTTCCCAAGCAAGCTGGTCCCAGGAGCCCTGTGATGTCGAGAACTGCCTCCTTCCGCTTGGGGACCTGTAAATTAGGGTCTGAGGCTGAAACCGTGCTGGGACTTCCCACACACCAGAGAAAGAGAAAGGAAGGGCATTCGCGCGGCATGACCCCCCATCTGACCCGTCCTGTGTCCTAGAGAGAGGGATGAGGGAGCCAGATCCAACGCTGGAGGTCAGTTGGAGCTCACACCCAGGCTGGAACATCCCTCCCCCGAGCCCGTTTTTCATTTCCTCCATTTGCTTCACTGAGAGGAACCCACAGCCCTCCTCGGGGAGCAGAAAACACCAGAATCCCAAGAAAGCAAATATCGGTAGTGTGGCTGACAGAGGTGATGTGCCCACCCACCCTGGGCAAAGCAGAACCTACAACTTCCTGAAAACTCCAGAAGGAAAGGGAAATCCCAGGAGCCAGAAAATGAGACGGATTAGCGAAGCAGCAGTGAGTGGCAGGGGTCGCCTGCCACCGAGCCTGCGGCTAGAGCCTTTTTTTACAAAGCACCTTTATTCAGGTATAATTTACATGCCATAAAAGTCACGTATTTTAAGTGTACACTTCAGTGGATCTTAATAAATCTACAGAGCTCTGTAATCACCACAATCCAATTTTAGGATATTTCCACTGTCCTCTGCCCCGCCCCCAATTTCCATCCCAAATCTCTCAGGGCTTTGCAGTCACTCCCTGTTGCCCCAGGCAACCACTATCTACTTTCTGTCTTCATCGATTTGCCCATAAATGTAATCATACAATATGTGGTCTTTTACATGCGGCTTCTTTCACTTAGCACCAGGTTTGTGCTCACTTGTCATCATGTAGCCTGCATCAGTAGTTCATCCCTCTTTATTGTTCAGTAGTATTCCATTCCACGGATTCTTGGTTTACCCATTCACCAGTGGGTGGACTCTTGGATTGTTTATACTTTGGGGCTGTTATGAGTAATGGTGCTATGAACGTTCACATGCCGGTTTTTTATTTCTCTTGGGCAGATACTTAGGAGTAGAATTGCTAGATTGTTTAGTAACTTTATGTTGAATTTTTAAAGCCACTGTTGCCAGAATGGCTACACTGTTTACATGCCTGCCAACAATGTATGAGGGTTCCAATTTCTCAACATGCTCATCAACACTTGTTATTATCTGTCTTTCTAATTATAGGCGTTCTAGTGAGTGTGCGGTGGTATCTCATTGTGGTTCTAATCTGCGTCCACTAATGACTAGTGCTATTTTTCATGTGCTAAATAGTCATTTGAATATATTCTTTAGTGAAATATCTATTCAAATCTTTTGCCCATCTTTTAAATTGAGTTGTCTTTTTGTTGAGTTGTTATTTTTATTTTGTAGATACAAGTACTTATTAGATTTGCAAATGATTTCTCCCGTCTGTGGTTTGTCTTCATTTTCTTAATGGTGTCTTTTAAAGTGCAAAAGTTTTTAACTTTGAAGAACTACAGTTCATTTTTTTTTCTTTTATGGATCATTCTTTTGGCGTTGTATCTAAGAAATCTCTGCTTAACTTAAAGTCATAAAGATTTTCCCCAGTGTCTTCCTTTAACAGTTTTATAGTTTTAGCTCTTCCATCTACGTCCATGATCCATTTTGAGTTAATTTTTGTGTTTTGTGGGAGGTAGTGGTCTTTTGCACGTGGATATCCAGTTGTCCCAGCACTGTTTATTGAAGGCTATCTTTTCCCCATTGAATTATCTTGCCACTCTGGTCAAAATAAATTGGCCTTGAATGTAAAGGTTTGTTTCTGGTGACTTAATTCTATTCCATTGATCTATTTGTTGATCCTTACACCAACAGGACAATGTCTAAATTACTATGGGTTTGTAATAAGTTGTGAAATCAGGAAGTATAAGTCCTCCAGCTTTGTTCATCTTTTTCAAGATTGTTTTGACTATTCTGAGTCTCTGTAAAGACAGTGTAAGTTCCCATGTAAATTTTAGGATCAGCCTATCCTGCCAACAAAAAGCCTGCTGAGATTTTGATAGGTATTGCATTGAATCTAACAGTCAACTTGGGAAGAACTGCACCCTTAGCAATATTGAGTCTTCCAATCCGTGAATGTGGAATGCCTCTCCATTTATTTAGATCTTCTTTAGTTCCTATTAGCAATATTCTATAGCTTTCAGTATACAAGTGTTACCCTTCTTTTGTTAAATTTATTCCTAAGTATTTTATCCTTTTTGATGCTATAGTGAATTTTTTTTTTTTTTTTTTTTTGGGCTGCGTTGGCTCTTCGTTGCTGCGCGTGGGCTTTCTCTAGTTGCAGCGAGCAGGGGCTACAATTCATTGCGGTGGGCGGGCTTCTCCTTGCGATGGCTTCTCTTTTTGCAGAGCATGGACTCTAGGCATGCGGGCTTCAGGGCACGCGGGCTCAGTAGTTGTGGCTCGTGGGCCCTAGATCACGTGGGCTTCTGTAGTTGTGGTGCATGGGCTTAGTTGCTCTGCGGCATGTGGGATCCTCCCGGACCAGGGCTCAAGCCCGTGTCCCCTGCAATTGGCAGGCGGACTCTTAACCACTGCGCCACCAGGGAATTCCCTGAAATTGTTTTTCTTAATTTCATTTCTGGACTGTTCGTCACTAATATAAAGAGATAAAATTGATTTTTCTATATTGATTTTGTACCTTGCAACTTGGTGATTAATTCTAGTTCTTTTTGTGAAAATTCCCTGGAATTTGCTAAATACAGGGCCATGTTGTCTGCAAATAAAGAGCGTTTTACTTCATTTCCAATCTAAATGCCTTTTTTTTCCCCTTGCCTGATTGTACTGGCTAGAACCTCTAGTACAATATGAAATAGAAGTGGTGAAAGTGGACGTCTTTGCCTTATTCCTGATCTTAAAGGCGTTCATTCAGCCTTTGACCATTAAGTATAATGGTAGCTGTAGGATTTCTGTAGATCACCTTTACCAGTCTGAGGAAGTTTCCTTCTATTGCTAGTTCGTTGAAAAAAAATTTTTTTTACCCTAAATGGGTGTTGGATTTTGTCAAATGCTTGTTCTACATCTATTGAGATGTTTTATGGTTTTATCCTTTATTCTGTAAATATAATATATTACAGTAATACATCAACCTTGCATTCCTAAGATAAATCCCTCTTGGTCATAGTACATAATCTCTTTTATTTGTTACTGGATTCATTTTGCTAGGATTGTGTTGTGGAATTTTTTTTTTTAATATTTATTTATTTGGCTGCACCGGGTCTTAGTTGTGGTGTGGGGGATCTTCATTGCCGCGTGTGGGATCTTTAGTTGCGGCATGTGGGATCTAGTTCCCTGACCTGGGATTGAACCTGGGCCCCCTGCATTGGGAGTGCAGAGTCTTAGCCACTGGACCACCAGGGAAATCCCTGTGTTGTGGAATTTTTAAAGGGATAGTTGTCCGTAGTTTTCTTTTCTTGTGATGTTTTTTGTCTGGCTTTGGTACTGGATTAACATAGGTCTTAGAATTAGTTGAGAGTATTTCCTCCTCCTCCTCCTTTATTTTTCTGGAAGAGTTTGTGAAGGATTGGCATTATTTCTTTTTTAAATGTTTAGAAGAATTTGCTAATGAAGCCATCTGGAGCTGGAAGATTTTTAAATTACTAACTCAATTTCTTTGCTATAGGTCTATTCAGATTTTCTGTTTCTTCTTGAGTCAGCTTCAGTAATTTATGTCTTTCTAGGGCTTTGTTTATTTCACTCACGTTGTCTCATTTGTTAGCATAAAAGTGTTGATAGTATTTCTTTATATTTGTTAGTGATGGCCCCTCTTTTGTTCCTGATTGTCAATTTTGTAGATCTTTTCAAAGAACCAGCTTTTAGTTTCACTGTTTTTGTCTTTTTGTTTTTTCTGTTTTCCATTTCATTGATTTCTACTCTGATATTTATTATTTCCTTTTATCTCCTTGCTTTGAGTTCAGTTTGCTCTTCTTTTCTCTTTCTAGTTCCTTAAGGCAGAAGCTTAGGTCATTAATTTGAGATCCTTCTTTTCTAATATAGATATTACATCTATAAATTTCCCTCTACACATGGTTTTATCTGTAGTCCACTTTAGTTGTCTCATTTCCTAGATCTCACTTTAACTTTCTGCATGGTCTATTGCTTCCCTCAACCCATATCACAACCTTGGGCTAGCTGAGAATTTGGAATTATTATTTTCAGCAACATTCCTGGGCATGGCATGTTTCAATCTTCTTGGCCTGCTCTACCTTGGTAGATCTTCAACCACCAGGGAACTGAGTCGGGTTGATGGAAGCAGCCCCAGGCTAAAATGCCATAGGCTTACCTTATTCTTCCTAGAGCTCAGTAGAAGCTCTTGAATAAATGTTTCCTAATATGTTGTATACCGTTGGTCAATTTCCAGAGTTCTTAAACGGTTGTTTTGATTTTTTTTTTTTTCTTGTTCTGTCATTTCTTTGAGGGAAGGAATTGGCCGAGCTCCTCACTCAGTCATTCTAGACGTCCCATCTCCAGGACTGGGGTCTTGATGTCTACAAAGACAGGAGGTGGGGTCTCTGGCCTGACTAAGGTGCTTTATTTTGATGACAAGTCACTGTATAAGTGTAATTCTGTAAGAAGAAAATTTAACCAGAAAGAATGGGATGCAAGAAATAATGGTAAGGAAATAAGTTGTAGGTATGTAGATAAATGTGAATATTTCCTGTAAAAAAAAATAAGCACTCATTTTGCAAGTTTAGGAACTGCAATAACATGGAAGTGTGTATGGGGACAGTAATTGGATTTAAGCATTCTAAGATCGTAATCTTGTTAGGGAGGAAAATAGGGATAGTAATAAACTTTGGACTTTATTTTCAAATGCGGCTCAGCTCTGGAAGTATAATGTGTATCTTCTGAGTCTCTGCACTGGCCCCTCTCAGTGTAGCCCCACTCTTAGAGCTGGGCACCTGTTTAATCACCTCCTGTTCACCTCACTGGTAAAAGAGGATTCCCAGCCTATGGTTATGGGGATGGTGAACCCCCAACACTGGACAGATGAGCTCCACAGCCATTGATTAGTCACTCACAGCCTGGGGAAGAAGGACACTGCATGCCTTGCCCCTATGGTCACATGGAGAGAGAACAAGCAGGGGCTGTGGGAGGCAAGCTAGTAGTATCAAGAGGGTGGGGTGCCCCCTGGTTCCCATGGGAGGATGTCATTGATCTGTTTGAATAATTCCATGGGCTGGTAGGGCACTGAAACCTGCTACTCAGGGAAAGCAGAAACTGTGCCTGGTCCCCTTGATAGGTGGTTGTTTAGCTAGGGGACCTCATCTGCAGGAGCAGAGTGGGGAGGGGACTTGCCGTTGGGCTATTGGAGGCCCTCCTGATTTCACCAGGTGTCAAGGCAGCATGTGATATTGGGCCTTAATTTTAGACCTTACTTTAGGCAGATTGTCCCACAGAAGCCTAAGAGTGGAAACACCTCACCCTGAGTGGGGGCAGCCCTGAGCCAAAAGCTGGAGAGAGGACTTCCTTGCTGTAGTCTCAGGACTCCCCTCACACCAGCTAAGGTGCTGGAACCCTGCTTAGCTCCTGCCCTGGTCACCCTCTGCCCTTGCATCCTGCCTATCTGTATATCCATCTCTCTCTCCACCATCTGTCCAACCTCATTTATAGGAACATGCTATAAAACCCCATAGCCCCCTAGTTTGTGATTCCTTCAGAAATGATGTAGATGGAGACTGTCCAACCAGTTGTGGGCCCTCACCCCATGGACAGCAGCCACGCACCAGCAATGAGGCCCTGAGCCCAGCATTGGGGTTTCTGGTACTCACAGCCCCTACCTGCCATAGGTAACCCCAGCATCACCTGGTGCAGGTCCCTCCATCCCTGACACACGTGAAGGGTCTGTAGCCTGGCCACGCTCGCCGCTGTTTCAGGAACCAGTGTAGCTCAGTGGGTGGGTGAAACGAGGTTCCACTTGCCACCTGTGGCTCCTCCTGGTCCACGGGGATCTGTGGAGGTGCCACATCTTCCAGTATCTTCTCTCCAAGCAGAAGAACAAGGATTGGTGACCCTGGCAGGTACCGTCGCAGCAGTAGTGAAGTGACAGGCTCCCTCCTCAGCTGTCTTTGAGGCACCATCTCAAATGCCACCAGGGCACGCTCACCAGCACAACCCTCTTTCCCTCCCCAGGGTCTTCATTCTTTGAGGCATGTAGCTACCAGGCAAAACCCGAGCATTTCAAACTGTTATTGCCGGAGAGGATGAGATTGGGGTTTTGAATCTGCCAGGTTTTTTTGAGCCACGGGTTCTAGACAGAGCCTGGCTGAGGAGTGCAGGGCTGGGTGAGGACAGCCTGCATGCCACAGCTTCCATCTACCTTGGCACTGGGAGGGGCAGCCACAACTTAGAATAACAGTTCTCATCCTGGGCTCCGTGTTGGAGATACCTGTGGAGATGTTAAAAAGCTGATGCCCAAGCTGCTGCCCCATGCCTAAGACCAATCAAATCTGAATCTCTGGGGGAAGAGATCCAAGCAGCGGAAGTTTGCAGAGCTCCCCAGGCAACTCCGCCATGCAAGCGATTTTGAAAGCCATTGGATTCAGAATAGCGTTTCTCAGAACTTAACATAACTACAGATCATTTGGACAACCTGCTTAAATGCAGATTTTGTTTCTCTGGGTCTAGGTGGGGCCCAAGATTCTGCACTGCCAGCAGCAAGGGTTCATAATTGGAATCGTGCTACTTAAAGTGTGGCTGTGGACCTGCAGCAGCCGCAAAGCTTGGGAGCTTCCTAAAGATGCAGACTCTAGGGCCTGCCGCCAGATCTACTGAATTAGAATCTGCATTTTGATAAGATTCCCAGGTGGTCTGAATGCGCTTTGAGGTTGAGACACACTGGTTTAGGAGAATTTTATGGCCCAGCAAGCCTTAGAGGGAGGGGCAGGCTGCTTCCAGGCCTCATCAGAGGTCACAGGCAAACATCTCTTCATCATCAGATGACAAAGCCCAGGCTTGGGTCCTTCCAGAATCTTGACAGCTCTTTCATCTCTTGCTCTCCTACTCTGGGACCTGACCCAGCTGGGTGTGGCCCTCGCTTTGCCTTCCTCATGGCCCCTGATCCAGCCCTTCCTTCCCTATCCCGCCTGGGGTGGGATCCTGACACCAGACTTGCTTACACTGCCCGAAGCCTCAGAACTTGCTCCGGCTTCGCAGGGCTTCGCAGAGCAGCCTTGCCCGTCAGGGGGAAGGCACAGCCTGCTGACACACAACCCTCTCTCCAACACAGTGTCCCCACTGCACCCTCCCCGCAAACCCAGCCAGCCCCTCCCTCCACAGGCCCCTAACCCCAGCGCCAAAGATGCCGGCTGCCACCTTCTCCCACACACCCGCTTCTCTCTAGACGGCTTATCCAGGATGCTCACCCTGCTGTTTTCATGTTTGCCCTGTTGCCATCTGAGCTGCCCCTCTGCTCCAGCCAGTAGAGAACTCCAGCCCTGTCTTCAAACAAGTCACTGGCTCACCCTTGGTCCTCCTCTCCCTCACTCTCCCGGCGCTGCTGTTTGGTCCAAGCCATGGGTGTTCTGTGAATGGCCTGCAGCTCCCAATTCACTCTGGCTGTGCCATCCCATGCCTTGTCCCCTGCATGATCTGAGCTCTTTCGGGAGCTGGGACTCCCATTCCCAGGGGTGGGGAACCTAGGGGCCTCGGCTGGTGTCTCGTAACTTCTCCTGGAACTGGGGTCAGGGAGGGAAAGCAGACCCAGAGGGCTGGTTTCTGAACTGATAGGGACAGGCCTTGAGGTAGGGCTGATAGGGCTGTGATTTAAGAAATGGAAGATAAGACTTCCTGGGACTGTCAGCTCTGCATCCAGCATGCTTCTGGTTGCCTTGGCAACTCAACAGGTTCAACCTCTTTTCTGGGCATCGCTGTCTGCTCAGACGGGAGGTGACAGGAGTCCTAGAGGTGTGCAGGTCTTCAGCAGGCAGACAGCTCAGCGCCCAGGATGCCCCTCACCTCCTTGCTGGGTTAGCTGACCTCAGTTGTCCTCTAGCTACCTGCATGATCCTGTGATCGTGTCCAACCAGCCAGCCATCCTCCCATCCAGCCAGCCATCCATCCATCCATCTGTTTATCCAGTAAGCAGTCACTGAGCGTCTGCTGTGTGCCTGGCCTCATGCTGGCCTCTTCAGGCAGGTATATGAGTTCCTGGGCCTCCAGGTCAAACACGAATGCCTCTATGGGTCCAGAGGTAACTGGGCAAGCCTGGAGGTCAGGAAAGCCATAGACATGTGTGAGTCCATTTAGAAGATATTCTCAACCCATAAACACTGCAAGCCTGCCTACCACCCTCGGCCAGGACAGGCCCTTCTTATGTACGTGTAATTTGCATAAACATTCTACACACTGTAATCTATTTTCTTTCACCTAATGCTACATGGTGGACCTCTCTCCACATAGACACATAAAGATTATTTTCACCCTTTTTAACAGCCTTATGGTATTCATTGTAAAGATGTACCATTGGTTTATTTAAACACGAAATGGTGTTTGCAGTCTTTGGCTGGTTCGTGAATTATTTCCGTTTCCTGTAGGGTCATCTCTATCTGTTTGCTTCTTTTGGTCTCTCTCGTGTTGGAGGCTGTCCTCAGATGCTTGATGACCCTTAGATATCGATTCATAGTTGAGAGCAGGTCACCAAACACCTGATTGTTTGAAGTAAGGTCGGGGGCAGGCTTTACTTCATGAAGTGTGGGGAGGAATCAGCCATCTACCTGGAGTCTTCCAAGGGAGAGCGTCTTATCTGCTAGGGCTGCCACAAACTACCACAGACTGGGGGGCGTAAACAACAGAAATTTATTCTATCACAGTCTTGGAGGTTAGAAATCCAAGATCAAGGTGTCACCAGGATTGCTTTCTTCTGAGGTCTCTCTCCTTGGCTTACAGATGGCCGTCTCCTCCCTGTGTCTTCACATGATCTGTCTTTATCTGTATTTGAATTTCTTCTTCTTATAAGGACACCAGTTATAGTGGATTAGAATCTACTCGCATGACCTCATTTTAACTTCATTGCCTCTTTAAAGTCCCTGTCAGTCACATTCTGAAGTACTGAGGGTTAGGACTTCAACATACGAATTATGGGAGGACAAAACTTAACCCATAACAGAGAGATTTGCAATCTCCAGCCTGAGGGGGAGACCCCTGGTATGTGCGGTTAATCCTCTTGTTTCAGAGCTGCCCTGCTCCCCTCCCAGCCTGGAGTCCTCAGGCCCTTTGCAGTCTCATCAGAGGTGAGATCTTCCATCTCCTGCCGGGTGGGCTCAGGGTGGGGGTGGTGATCAGGGGACAGTTTGCGGGGCTGCTGGGCTTTCAAGCCTACACGTCAACCCTGGCAGCTGTGCTTCTCCAAGTCCTGGCTTCCGTGACACAGATCAACCCTCCACCTGCACCTCTGCAAGCTCAGCTACACATCTCCTTCACCTTGTGGAATCTGTTACCACCCTCCAGCCACTTTCCAACTTCCAAAAATCTGTTGGAATCTGTCATCTGCTGCTGTCCCCCTCCAGGCCTCTGCTCCCATGGGCCTCTATCTGTTTTATTCCTTGGCTGTCATTACACTAGACTCTTGGGAGGACGATGAGATAAATGTATACGTTCAATCCACTGTGTCCACCCAGAAGCCTCCTGGTCTGCAGGGGAGGGCACAGAAGCAGCGCACTCAGCCGAGGGCTCTCGGGCCCCACTGGACCCAATGGGGAGGAGCTATAGCCACCTGGGGCTTGGGGGGGTGGGTTTGGGGTGAGAGCACGGCTGTGGGTGAGGCCTATGGAGCTGCCCTTTGAATCCTGAATCCCTGTTGCTGCTGGGAGAGAGGGAAGGAGATTCCCAGCTCCTGCTGTGCGTGACGGCGGTCTCTGGACCCCAGGCTTGGTTCCAGGGCCTGGAACTGCCCTGCCTGCTGGCCCCTCTCCCCCTGGTGGTGTCACAGGTGTGACACTCTAGAGCCAGAGACGGTGGAGGGCGGGTGGTGGGGGGGGCGGGCTCTGACACCTCCAAAATAATACATGTTTTCCAAACTGTTGCTGAAGCTGCTAAAATGTTTTTTTTAAAACCGTTTACACTTCCCTTGATATAAGGCAAATACCTTCTGTCAGCCGGATGTGGGTCGGGAGGTGGGGGGCCTTAAACTGGAGAAGCTGGATCAGAGCGAGGCCTCTCCACGGGGGGACAGGCTTGGAGGGGGACACAGGCCTGGGGTAGGGGGCCCTGTGTCTGTGAGGGAGGGGGACCTGCAGGGCAGGCAGGAAGGGGCTGTGCTGAGTTGCCGGATAAGCCATGGTGACAGTCATCTGTGTTTAGTCCCAGTTGAATTTTTCCTTCCGAGTCTCCCTGTGTCCTTGTGAGGGAGCGGGTTTGTATCTGAGGAGACGCCTACCCCTACTTTTGGCTTCTGTTTTGGAAGTCCTGAGCTTACTGAGGAATTGTTCTAGGGAAAAGGAACGGGGAATGTCTTTGAAAGATGTGAGGCAGATTCCGTGTCCAAAGCTGAGAGGGATGGAGTTTGCCCAAGGTTAGGAAGGGGTAGGTGTTTGGGGTTCCTTGGGTAGGGGGTGACAGGTCCAAGGAAGTGGCAGGACAATGGGGGACACCTGAGGAGACTGGACAGTGCCTGAGGGTTAGACCTCCACCTGCCTGCAATGACCAAGGAGGACAGAAGGCAAAGGGCCTTCCCTGGACGCCCCAGACTGTGTAGGCCTGGGGGCTTCTCAGGACCCTCAAGAGAAAGAGAGTGGACAGACGTGGCTGAGCCCGAGCCTCCCCTCAGCAGAGCGGGGCCTGGGGCAATTTATTTTGAGTTACAAGAAATAAAGAAACTTGTGCAGGGGGACCAGAACCACGCACAACAAGCCGGGCTTTACACGGCCTGTGACTGTCTCCGGCAAACATCTCTCCAGCCAACCAGAGAGGCCGCCGGCCTGTGTCCTGACAGTGCCACTGCGCGCTCAGCGTGTCAGCTGCTGGGTGACGATGGGAAGGCTTAGGGCCACAAGGAGACACTTGGGCTCCGGCTTCCCCGCTGCGAGAGCTTCAGCACTGATTGCTCCACGGGCAGCGTTTGGGAGGTGGGGCAGCCCCGCTGTGTGCCTCGGTGGCTCTCTCCTGCAGAGGCTGGAGTTACCCCTCTGAGCAGTGGGAACTCCCGGCCAGACCTTCCCGACCAGAGAACCAGCCTGACAGAGGAGGGAAAGGACCTGAGGTTCCTGGTACCTTGGGAGGGGCAGGGAGGAGCCATGTGGGCCCTGCGGTCCACACACACCCACACGTGTACACACGCACACACACATACATACACACCGCACTCCATCCCGTTGGCTGAGGTTCTCCAGCCAAAAGCGCCCAGCCGCAGCTCTGCTGCCGGTCCTGGTGTCTGCTCGCTGCAGGGGGCAACCTTTTCCCTCTTTTAACTCTCTGGGGCTCCCATGTGGACTCCAGCACCTGCCCTGATGAGAGCTGGGCAACGTCTCCACTCCAAAGCCATGAGGATGCAGCAGGCAGGGAGCTGGGCAGGCAAAGGTGTGCAGGGCCAGAGCTACCAAGGGCAGGACCTTGCCTGCCTATCCTAAATGCCACCCCTTGGTTCCTTTCCCCCTGCAGGGTCAGCCTAGCCTGGGAACTGGGGTCAGAAGTGGGGGAGCCCACAACAGGGATGGCCGTGCTCTGGCCGTTGCTGTGCTCTGGCTCAGCCTGGACACAGGGAGGAATGGTGCTTGGACCTGGCCCAAGCAAGGGCGGCCGAAGCCTGGTCGGACCAGACATGTTCTGTTTATCCTTGGCCTGTGCCTATGGCCATCCCCAGATTAAAGCCATTTGTCCCAGATGTGACTGGCATGTAGCACCAGGAAGCCCAAAGTCCACATATCCACAAATGAAAACTTTGTGGGAACACTGGTGGTCCCTCAGGACCCTTTCTGGGAGCCCTGTGACCACCCACTGAAGCCCAGTTCCAAGGTCCCTAGAGCCCCCGTTGGCTTTAGAGCTGTGCATGTGCCTTGCCACCAGCAGAGGGCGCCCTGAGCCTGCTCACAACAGTCTAGTCTACCCTCAGTTCTCTGTCCTCTGTCCTCCAAGACTGGGCACCCTCAGGACAGGGCCCAGGTCTGTTCCTGTCTCTGTCCACCTCCAGCCACCTTCTCACCTCCCATCACCATAAAGGATGCAGGACTTAGCACCTGCTAAGTGCTTAATAATAACTGTTGAATGGATGGAAGGATGGATGGATGGACAGATGAAAGAAGGAAGGAAGGAAGGGAGAGAGGGAGGGAGGGAAGAAGGAAGGACCTATGGATGGATGGACAGATGGGTGGGTGGGTGGACATATGGGTAGGTAGGTGGATGGATGAACAAATGGGTGGACAGATGGACAGATCAACAGTTGGATGGATGGATGGGTGGGCAGGTTGGTGAGTGGATAGATGGATGGATGGACAGACAGATGGATGGATAGGTAAATGCACTATAAGAAGGAAGTCAGAGGGAGGTCAATAAAGGCTAATTGATAGACTGAAGCTATAGCCCTGGCTGTGGACTGAATTCTTTCAGGAAAAAGAGAGAAAGCTTAATGTTTCCAGTATCTCCAGGGGAAAGGCCCAAATGCTGACATTTCCTCACACCCAGTGTTCCTGTGGTCTTGTCATCAAGTTTCCCTCTGTTCGCTGGTTACGCCCCTTCCCCTCTCCAACCTGGGCTGGGCCCTCACGACCGGGACACAAACCTGGAAGGGGCGTGACTGCTGAGATGAGGTTTCTGGAGAGAAAGGACCGTTCCCCACCCGAGCGTAACTGCTGACCCAGCACCCCGCCCCTCACCCCCACGCGGCCCTTTCCTTCCCTGCTCCTTGAATTCTGTAGCTCACCCCGGCGCAGGCTGCTGGTACGAGTACACTAAGGGGATCAATAACGTGTCAGCTCTTTGTCAAGAGCAAGAGGCCTCAACCAAGTGCTGAGTGACAGCTGGTCATTTTTCACCTGGCACTCGCCCTTCCCGAGATCCACGGCTCTCCTCCGAGGCCTGCTGGCGACCAGGAGGCAGTGTCAGGCTCTGTCCCACTCCCCTGCAGTCCGAGAGTGCTCAGCCAGGTCACACTTCCACTCCCGACACGCAGTCCCACCGTGGCTTAGTGGGAACGTGAGCATGCCCTGGGCTCGTGAGTACACACGTGCGTGTGAGCAGCCTAGAGGGTGAATGCCTGGCCTTTGGGGTGTGCCTGAGGGCTTATCTGTAAGTGTATGCATATGACTGTGAACATGTTTGAGAATGTGTGTGTGTGTGTGTGTGTGCGTGCGTATCTCTTGAGTGTCCGTGTGTGTGCGTGCACAGGCATTTAGAAGCCCGTGTCTGTGCACGTATGTATCTACACATGTGTGTGTCTACATGAAGGTGTGTGCCAGGTGCCTCTGTTTGTCATCAGGGTGCTGCTGTACGTGCCAGAGGCTGAAGCCCCCTTGGGTACCCCTTTGGAGTCCTCCCTCCGGGAGAGGGGTGCCTGCAGGATGCCCTACCCTGGGCCATCTCAGTGTCGCTCCCCCCTTAGCTGGTGCCTAGAAGGGAGGAGTGGTGGCTGGAGCTCTGTTCTCACCCATTTGTACCTTTCCTGCTGGAGAAAGCAGGTGCCAGAGAGAGGAGGAGAATCCGTTGGGAGAAGGGTCCTGGGTTGACAGGGCCATCTCAGTTGAAATGGACGGCATCAGGTAGGGCTGTGTTCAGGTGCTGTCTCCGTCATCAGAACTCAGCTTCTCCATTCTTCGCCTCTGCTTTCCCTTTATGGGCTTCACTCCCAGGCAGCCTCTCCCCAGGGGGGTGGCCCTGGCATCTCCAGGCCTCCATTATCACCTAGCTTTGTCACTAAGCTGGTCGGTCCAGCTGGATCACATGTCTCTGTGTGTGTGTGGTGTTGCCTTATCCAAACTGCAGGCGCTGAGAGTGTGGAGGGGATAAAGTGGGTGTTGATGGGATGGGAACGGGGAGACTGGGTGGGCAGGAACAGGATGTGGGCACTTTTCTCCCTGGTGTAGGTCTCACATCCCGGGCATGAACAGGTGCAGACCCTTCCTCGTCAGTGCCCCAGCCCTTCATGGGGGCTCACAACAGCCACTCTGCAGGCCCTGGGTGAGGCCAGCTCCTCTGGCTTCAGGCTTTCCATGACCCTGGCCTTTGGCCACATACCCTTGACCAAGTTCCCCTGGTTACCAGCCACCCAGGCCCTAAACTGGCTCCTGCCCATGAAACCCAAACCCTACCCCAGACTCCCTGGCCCGGTCCCGTCTTGCCTCCTGCTTTGTTGCCTCCCCCTCCTCCCTAGAGACCCTGACCCACAGGTAGTATCTGCACCCTGGCGTGGGGCCCCTAACCCCATGCAGCCTTTCAGAAGGGGAAGATGCTGGGCCAGCCCCTTTCTCCCCGTGGACAGCATGAGGGGGCCTCGCCTTCACAGTGGTCCTCCCATCCTGGATAGAGACACCCAGGACCCCTCTGGCATCCCGCCAGAGGAGGCGGAAGCCGTCCTCCGCGGATGGCTGCCGGGTTCCAGCAGGCAGGCAGCTCTTCCAAGTGTCTATGAATAATTGAAGACACCTTAAAATGTGCGCCTGCAGCCTGGAGGACGCCCCTCCCCCACTGCGTGCAGGAGCGGGCCCAGAGGGTGCTGCTGCGTGAGCCCCATCTGCCGGGGATGGCCCTGGAGAGGGTGGAGGCCAGGCCTGGGCCTGCCCCCTGCACCAGTCTCCTTCCCGCCTGCCGCCCTTGGAACCCTCAGGGCAGAAGAGGGTCTGCTGAGGGCCTGCTGCCTATGGCGGGCCTAGCAAGCCTGGAGTTGCCCAGAGTGGCCGCTTGGGGGAGGGGGAGGGGAAGGGGCCCAGGCCATCCCCAGCAGCCCCTCCTCTCCACGGCTGTTCCAGGGGGCCCAGAGGGAGGGGCCCCACCCGGGCCAACCCCAGCTAGGGGCCAGGCTGGAGCAGAGCCAGCCTGCAGCTGCTGCAAGGCAGATCCCTGGAGAAGGGACCCAGCAGGTGATGCGGGAAGGGGGCCAGTAGTGATTTCTCCAAGCTCTGGGGAGCCGTCCAACTCAGCTGTGCGTGTGACGTGCCTGGAGTGGGGAGGCAGATGTTACAAGGGCCGTGAGTGTGTGTGTGTGTGTGTGTGTGTGTGTGTGTGTGTGTGCGCGCGCGCGCACGCAGGTGTGTCATACTGTGTGGATGTGTCAGGAGCTGGGTGGCTGTGGGTGTGATTGAGGGGTCGCAGCTGGGTCTCTAGGTCTACAGCTCTGCATGTCACAGAGCCTTGATCAGAGCTAGGAGGTCCCGAGCCTGGCAGGGCATCTCCCTTTAGCTCCAGGCTGAGCCCTCAAAGCCCCAGAGACAACCCCAGGGCGTCCCGTCCTGGAGCGCGTCGCCTGGCCGCTGTCGGGGCTCCTCCAGGACCCTCATTCTGAGAGCTGAGCCTGAAGTTCTAAGCCTTCAAACCTGGAATTTTTGGTAATGAAATTTGTGAAAGGTGAAAATTAGAAACCAAGGGGCACATTCCTTGGTCACTGCACCAGCCCGGGCTCCCTGCTGGGCCCTGGGTGGGGTCTTAGAGGTAGTGCATGCCCTTCTCTGACAGCTCCTCCCCCCTGGCACCTTGGTGTCCTCCTTAGTAGAAAGCAGTGACTCTTCCCTCCTTCCCTTCCACATCTGTTCCAAATGCCACATGAGTGAGAGGTTGGATTTCTCTGTGGCTCTTCCTGCCCCTGACCCCCGACCTGGTCCTCACCTGGGACTCTGGGGGGTCTTTGTAGAGAGGTGTGAGCAGGGGAGGGGGTCGGGTGGGAGGAGAAGCCAGGAGAGCCAGGCTGGGGCGTCCAGCCACAGGTGACCTCTGGCCCCAGCATTCCCTGTCCCTTTGTGTCCCCTCTTCCGGTCACGGTAGACGCTTTGGGGAGACTCGGCTCAGGGTGGGCTGGGTGGGGGCCTGGGCTCAGCTGGACTTGCCACTTGGGACGCTTGGAATGGGGTCCCTCGGGACTCTCTCCTGCAGGGGGTCCTGCTCTCCTGCCAGTCCAGAGAGAAGCAGCCGGGATGTGGCAGGAGGGTCACTGCTCAGGGGGTGGGGGCATCCTGCACAATCCCTCTTATTCCCTCCCTGGACCTGGAGAGAGGGTGGTCAGCTGGGGACTAGAGTTGACCTGACTCTGTCCTGAGGCCTTCGTGGACCTGGGCGGAGGGTCCTCAGGCCACTGATCTCTTGAGATGACCGTGCTGCCCACTGGGAGTGCAAGGTGGAGCTGTGGGTAGGGCAGAGGACAGAGCCAGGTCACGCGGGCCTGGCCACACTGGGCCTTGGGCCGCCTAAATGGGAGGCATCAGCCTAGGGGTGGTGGCAACGTCTCGGGCCTCAGATCTCCCTGCTGGGTGGGAAATAGGATGGAGCTGGGTCCGTTTCTCCAGAGCAGAGAGACCCACCAAATACTTGCCTCTCCACAACGGCATCCAGCCCCACTCTTGGCAAGGGCGGCTCTGGGTTTGCATCTTCATCCCAACTGCCACAAAGGAGGGGCTCCCCTGGCAAGGGGCGAGGGAGACGTGGGCCAAGGGTCGTGAGCAAAGGGAGCCGGAAGAAAAAGTGACAGCTGGCCCCGCATTCGGGCCTCCCATCTGCCCAGCCTCAGCGCTGCACCCAACGCACACCAGCATTAGACCTGGCCGCACTCCCCGATTGTTCCTGACCTGACGGGTCCCCCTCCCAGCATGTGCACCTGCTGGGACGATGCACTCTGTCCAGAGTCACGTGGGAACCAGTGACGGCCAAGTGTCCAGCTCCCCAGCCGCGCCTAAGTTACGGTGCTCCCACATCACCTCCCATTCTTCAGAACCGTGTGTTTCCTTGCTCTGAGGCTGTCTGTGTTCCTGCCAGGGGAGAGGCCTGGCACTGTGGGCATCCCCTCCTGGAAGTCCTCAATCTTCATAGCTTGGGATAGAAAGGCAGGGCCAGACCACAGTCTCGTGCTAACCTGGGAGGCTGGACCAGCTCCCATAGCAGCTCTTAGCACCACCCGAGGAGTCCTGCCTGTGAGACCCGAGGACGGTGGGTGGGGCTGGGAGCCTGCAGGCCTGTGGGCAGGCGCATCCATGCACATGAGTATCAGTGCACGTGTGTGTGCCACGTGGTCCTGGAGTGGGCCTCAGGGGAGCTGAGAGTCTGCGGCTGACTGGGCTCCTGCCCCCAGCCCGAGGAGCGGCGCTGGGGGCAGGGGGCTGCCACTTGCCGGGGGTTGTGCATCTTGTCTCGGCTGGCTTCTTTATTAACCCATTTTGTGAGCAGACTCGGAGTTCATGTTGTGAATCCGGCCATTTGCTCCTGTTTCCTCCGTGCCTCCTGTGGAGAGGAGCACATGTTAAATATTTGCGGTTTTGCTGCGTTAGGTTTTAAAGTTCAGCTGCAATTACCGTGACCAGGTGCCAAGTGAATCTGCTCCCTGGGGATGCCTTCCGCTGTAGCGGGCTGGTGGCTGCATTCCAGGCCAGCCTCTGTGTGCTGTTTGCAAAAACCTATGTGCCTCCCCTTGCCTTTCCTTCCAGAGTCCCGCTGCCCTGGCCCCACTGAGCCCCGAAACCAGCCAGGCTCTACCACCTGTGGTGGGTCATGGATGGGTGTGTCCTCAAAGGGTCAAGGGCAGGGCCGTGGGCAGCCGAGTACCAATGTGGGCCTGCTGTGAGCAGAGCCTGGAGGCTCCAGCCAGCCTTAGCCTCATGGCAGGGTCACAGCCCCACCTGCGGCAGTCAACAGGAATTCTGGCTTAATAGGCAGAACTTTATTTCCAGAAGAGATTTGAATTGTTTTGTTCTAGATCCCCCAGCCCACCTCGTGCAGACCGCTTAGCTACTCTTTCAGATGAATGCAGCCCAACCCGTGATTTCCTGGACAAATTTGGGATAATAAACACGACCCCATCCCTTTCAGAAACCTCTCCTGGCTCCGGCCGGGCCAAGGGTGGTGTCTACGGCCTCCATCTGGTCGTATGCACATGCTGCTTTGGGGGTGGCTCCTATTACAGGGGTGGTGGTGCCCCTCAGATTTCTGGGTAGTGTCTGCTTCTTCCCCTGGCTTTCCCAGGACTACACATCACAGTTCCCAGCAATGGATGTCTTTCAGAGTAGCTGCCAAATCCAAAGAAGGCAGGTGGAGAAGTAGTGCCAACTGGTGCATCTGGGCTGGACCTCATATAACCATGCCTCATGCAGTCTCAGGAGAGAGCTCCCAGCCTGTCTCCTGATACTTGGGTTTGGTTCAGTCAGCATCCTGGTCTCTCCTCTGGCCATGCCTGGGCTGGCTACAGGTACCCAGACGTGCACCTGCCCTCAAGAGGCTTGCAGCCCACTGGGCAGAGAGATGTGGGGGAGCACAGAACGGGGGTGGGGTGGGAGGGCAGCAGACCCCATCCCTTCCAGCTGCCTGGGAGACTGTGAGCTGAGGTCAAGAGGAGCTGGGGCCCCCCAGGGAAGAAGTGCATTCTAAGGCAGGCTTGCCCCCTGAGGGAGCTTTGGGCCTTGGGATGGAGACAAGCTCACACGCCCACGGTGTCAGCTGCTCTAGTCCATCTTCCGGCCCCACCCTCTGTGGACCACATCTTGTCCTGTGGGAGGGGCTGGGAACAGGCAGGAAGAGCAACTGACCAAGTGCTGACAAAGCACAGGGAACTGGTCTGCTGGCATCTAACGGGTGAGTTGGAGGGGAGATGGGCCCGACCCTGTTTTGTACCAGAGTGCCCTGCTTTGTGGGCATCCCAGGAGCTCCAGACCTCAGTTACCAGGGGAGCTTAGAGGGAAATCCAGCGGACGCTCAGAGCGAAACAGGCCACAGTCAAGGTGTAGCTGGGGCAGCAGTCTCACCTGAAGGGTTGACTAAGGGTGGATGTTTCCAAGCTCAGCCATTGGCAGGAGTCATTCCTCCCAGGCCTGAGAACTCCCTCAGTTCCCTGCTTGTGGGCCTCTCCATAGGACAGCTCACAGCACAGGAGCTGGGTTCTTTCCGAGCAAGGAAGCAGGACAGAGCAGATCACACAGGCATCTCAGTGTCTCTGTAACTTACCCTCAGAAGTGACATCCATCACATTAGCTGTCTCCTGTGTGTTGTGTGTTAGAGGCTGGTCTCTCACGTGTGGGGAGAGGGGATTGCAAGGGAAGTTACCAGGCAGGGATATCTGTGGGTACCACCGCGGGGTCTGGAGGTGCTTTCATAGGAAAATGACATGTTCTGATTTACTTTGTAAAGGATCACTCTGGCTGCTGTGTGGAGAAACAGTTGGGACGGGGCAAGGATGAAGCAGGGAGACTTGACTTCTCTGAGATTCGTTTCCCTATATGTAAATTGGCTGTAAGGTTAATCACAGAGCCTCCCTCACAGGTCATTGTGAGAATTAAATGAGATAATATGGGGACCAAGCTCAGCACGGGGCGATGCAGACATGTAATCTTTTTCCTTCGGACGTGCTTTTGTCCCTGACCCTCCCAGGGTCTGGCATTTGCCGCCGCCCCCTCTGCTGTAGAACCCAAGTTCGTGTGCCCGACACACAGTGAAGCCAAACAAGCCGAGTCATCAGAGTTTGGAGGAGAGAAATATTTCTTGACTGAGAGCACCAACTGAGAAGATGGGACACATAGGCTTGTTTCAAATCCATCTTCCTCACTGGTCAGGGCATATGGTTTTTAAAGGTATGATGGGGGTGAGTGCTGCAAGGGGCATGAATTTCTTCTGATTGGTTGGTAGTGTTTCAGAAATCTTAATCGTCGACCTCTGGCTCCAACCAGTCTGGGGTCTACACGCTTGTCCTCAGCATGTGGTCACCACCCTCCACCTGGTGGCGGGGGGGGTTAGTTCCTGCAGAACAAGCATATAGCCTTTGAGGAGGAACTAGGACTCTGTTACTGCTGAACTGTTGTTTCTTAACTGCTTTTCCTTTGTTCCTGCCTTCCCTCATTTCCCTAATTAGTAACTGCTTGAATCTGCTCTTTGGAACTCAGGGAAGGCCTTGGAGACTAAAGCCTTTTTCTACAAACAAGAAACAGAGGACACAGAAAGGCCTCTGTACACAGGAGGGCCCCGCAGCGTCTTGCTCAGCTTCCATCCCCCTTTTCTTTGATATTCCTCAATCCGGAGGGGAACAGGTGCAAGGCCAGAAGGGGAATAAAGTTTTGGATAGAGAGGTTAATCATAAACTTGGCAGGGGAACTCAGTTTTAGGGGGACTCGGTTTCACCTTCATCTCACAGGATGTGTCTTTATGTGTCTAGATGTCTGCAAACAATGATTGGAGACAAGTTCAAGTTCTTCCCCTGGAGCTCTGGGCCCTGTGCAGCCAAGGGTGGCCCAAGTTCCTCGTTTGCCCAAGAAGACCCTGGGCAGAGGAGAGGTGCGAGGATGTTCTGTTTTCCTTGCTGGCTGCCTCAGGCCCCATTTCCACCTGAAGCAGCTCACAGTCTCAGGAAACCAGGAGAGGCATCTCAGCACCTTGATCACATGGAAGAGATCGGGGTGCGGGTGTGGGGAGGGCCCTTCATCCACACGCTGGGGCCGCAGAGCCTCCACTTCAACCCGGCCAGGGCTGCCACCACACTGATCGTTGCCCTGTGAGTCCAGCTGGATGTCCTGGGGGTGCTCCCTGTGTTGCTGCCTCTTTCTTTGGAGGGTCTGGAAAAGAGCCCCCTGAAGTTCATGATTGCCTTTAATTTAAGGATGGGTTCAGCAAGAATCTTTGTTCTGTGTTGGCTTTCGAGAAGCTCACGCCCATGTTCTGTTTCTCCCGCCACTAGGAGTGGGGTGGCTTCTACAGCACAGTTCTGACTCTGACACCCAGAGTTGGTGTCAGACCCCACAAGTGGAGGGCAGAGTCCTGCACACGACTGAGCTTCCTGCAGACACCAGCCACAAGTGGGGTCCCCAGGCCACCCGCACTGCTCACCAATGGGCTACAAATTCAGGGCTTCCACGATCCCCTCAAGTTTGATAACTAGTTAGAAAGACTCACAGAACCCAGGGAAGTGCTATATTCACAATTACAATTTCATTATAAAGAATGCACATAGAGCAGGTCCGGGAGGGTCTTGAACCCAGAGCTTCCATGTCCTTCCCCATGGAGTCAGGGCACATCACCCTCCTGACACATCATTGTGTTTAACTAGGAGCTCCCCTGAACCTCGGTGTCCAGAGTTTTTACTGAGGTTTCGGAACAGAGGCAGGATCCATTAATCATGGACCAAACGATGGAACTCAGTCTCCAGGCCCCCACCCCGCCTCCATCAGGCGCTGAAATTTCCAACCCTTTAACCACGGGTGGTTGACCTTCCTGGTGACCAGCTCCCACCCTGAAGCTCTCAAGGGGCCCAGCAAGAGTCACCTCGTTAGCACAACAAAGACCCCTACCACTCAGGAAATTCCAAGGGAGTCTGAAGCCCTGTGCCAGGAACCCCAGGACAAAGACCAGTTATATTGTTTATTATATCACAGCCTGTTCCCAAGTGAATGCGTCATTGTGAAATGCAACTCTCTGCTTTGCTTCTGAATCCATTTATAGCCCCTCACTCGTTTTTCCTTTGTCAGTCCCACTTTTAATTTATGCTGTCATTTCTTGTATGCCATCTTCAACCCTCTCTGCACAAGATGGAGTAGAATAGAGAAATCATCCCTGGTTCTAGCTTCAGCTCCAGAAGAACATGTGACCTAAGAGTGGAAGCTTCCTATGTGTATCGCACCTGACACCTAGGAACACGGTGCTCGGGGGGCCCCCAGTCCACCCCCGTGCCTGCTGCTGAGACCTCAGTTGATGATCTTGTAAATTCTTCTAGTCAAGGCTCATTGCTCTGTGAGCAGACAGCAGCAGGGTGTGTCTGCTGGGGTGTGCCCCCAGAGCGTGACTCGGGGTGCTGCCCTCAGGTGGGGTGGAGAGGAAGGGGTGGTGGCTAGCCAGGCCAGACCCCAGGCTCCTAACTCCAAGGAGTGCGCCCTTCCTTTGTCACCCCAACTGCAGGAGCGCAGTGAGGGGAGAAGGAGGGAGGGCACTTGTGCCCAGGCAGGAGGGACACCAGCAGCAGAGTTCGCTGGGAGTGGGGACCCAGCTTCCTGTTCCCAGAGCTGCCCCTCCCACCATGCCCAGCCCCCCTCCCTGGGAGCTCGGACTTAGCCGGGGTATCCTTCCTGCCCAGGGTGTGAGGGAGTGGGTACAAACCCTGCACGGTGAGTCGGGGATGAGGTCCCACTGATGACCGCGAATCCTCCCGAGTTGGTCCCCGAAACATTCTCCACTCCCCTCATCAAACTGAGCAGAGGGTGAGTGGGGTCTCTGCCCGAGGGTCCTCCACGCCGTGGCCTAGAGGCTGTAGCACATTTCAGGTGAGGAAGTCTGTGGCCTGGGGTGGGGGGCGGGGGCAGCCTCTAAAGGCATGTGCTCTCTGGCAGGCAGCAGTACCAGACCTGGCTTTCCTTTAGAAACATCCCAGCTGTTGGCAGAGATGAAGACAATCCCTGGACACAGCCTGGCTGGGGAGAAGTGGAAGAGCGGCGGGGGCAGACCTAGTCCGTCTCCCTCTGTCCCTCCCTCCGTCCCTCCTCTCTATTGCTGAGGGGCCACAAGTGACCTTAGCTCAACCAAGCCGAGAACTTGTGGTGACCAAGACAGACACCTGAGCCCCAGCCTTCTCTCAGAAAGACCTCTAGCCTCGCTCCCCTGCGTGGACTCTCAGCGTGGGGACAGTCTTGGAGGCCTTCTGGGTGGAGGCAGTCTCGGGAATCCCTTCCTAAGCCTGTGTTCCTCTGAGTTCCTAGCAGCAGCCCAAACTCTGCCCTCAGGCTGAATGATTTGCTTTCATTCCTGTCCTGTCAGCTGTGCTTACTGAACTGAGAATTGGACCCCTCAAGGGCAAGAGAGGAGGCTGGAGGATGGATTAGAGAGTGCTTCGAAGTCCAGGTGCTTTTTGGAAACCAGCAGTGAAGCACTAGCCAGGAACTGATGAATCCAGACTCAGTACTGCCCTGGGGTCCTGCCTGCCTTCCCGGGTGCCCTCCAGGACTCCACTCCCAGCCTCTGTGGAAACCGCCTTTCTTCATCAACTATGAGCATGATGGGGGTGGGGGTGGGGGGAGGAGACATTGGTGGAACCGGGGGCTCTCAACCCTGGACGCACATCGGGATCACAAGGGCCTCTCCCAGAAGGTGAGGAGTTGGAGGGTGGCGCTTCCTACGGGCACTTAGGCTCCCCTGCTTCCTCTCCCCTGTGCCTGGCTGTTTCTTTAGCCGGGCACTGCCATCTCCAGAGAGCGGGGCTTCACTTTTACAGAGAAGGGGTCCCTCTGAGGACCCTTCTGAGGCACTCTGTGGGGTCTGCTTGAGCTCAGACTAGATGCACAGTCTGTGCCTGTCAGGCCAATCTGGGTGACCGCTTCCTTGGCAGGTAAGTGTGTATGGGCAGTTTGGGGACCTGGGACACTGCAGAGGTCCCATGTCCTTGGGGCTGTCCAGACTCCCTTCCTGTTCCTGAAGAGATGGTCTAGCACCAGCAGACACACTACCCTGCCCCCCACCTCCTTACCCCACACCACAGAAGTTGGGGGTCTGTGGCCATGTAGGGTACAGCCCACAGCCCTGTCCCCAACGTACATGAAAGAAAGAATGTGTGGTGTGTCATTGTCATTCCACATCCAAGTGCAGGGCCAGTGGGACATCCATTCAGAGCTGTCCCCTGCAGTGGAAATCGACTGCCTGGTGACCAGGGATAAAGGTGGACTTGATTAGAGCTGAGACAAATGGGGGAGACAGTTCACTTCCCCTTGCCATTCGGTCCTTACCTTCAGCTTTTCAAGATTCAGAAAAAGGACACGGGCTTCCCTGGTGGCGCAGGGGTTGAGAGTCCGCCTGCCGATGCAGGGGACGCGGGTTCGTGCCCCGGTCCGGGAGGATCCCACGTGCCGCGGAGCGGCTGGGCCCGTGGGCCATGGTCACTGAGCCTGCGCATCCGGAGCCTGTGCTCCGCAATGGGAGAGGCCACAATGGTGAGAGGCCTGCATACCGCAAAAAAAAAAAAAAGACCACAGGACAGAACACCAAGAAGGAATTAGCGCCAGGGAGTGCTTGGGCCTGTCACGCCCTCCTTCCAGGATGGGTGTCCTAGCCATCTCTTCCCCTGGGGCTCCCCCTGGGCCTTCTCCACTTTGTTCTCCGCCCAGCCTATCCCCTTGCCTAATCCTGGGTTCTCCCTCTTCCCCGGACCACCTGTCAAATGACCTCTGCATTTGATAGCCAGGCCCCTGGCCCCTGGGCTGTGACTCAGCACTTATCCCCGAGTCCTGGAGAATTTTCTGTCATCTTCAGCAACAAGTGGACAAGTGGTTGCAGTTTTCATTATCATAAGACCCCCCCCCAAAAAAAAATGTAGCTGAGAAAATGTGCTTTTCCACACTACACTGGGAACATCTTGACATTTAAATCCAATTACCCTTTTCCCATTCTTGATGAGGATATGACATGCAGCTAGAGAACATTCTGCTAGATAAATGTATCATAGTCTCTGCCTGCTTATAATTTCCCAGGGCTGATCTGGGGACGCTGTGTCCCCTGGCCACCCTCGGCCTGTGTGAGAGGATGGGGTCACGAGCTGGCTACTTCAAAAGGCCCTGAAAATGTATGTTTGGAAAATTTGGGCAACATTTGATCTCTGCCCTTCCCTGTCATTAAAATTAATTGGGGAAATGGCACAATTGCAGAGGCAGGAGGACTCGTGTCAACCTTTGTAAAGATTCTGCGGCCGTTCTGAGCTCGCCATCCCCCGGCTTTTGACAAAACGCCGCAACCCAGGTGGCTGTAGCAGAGTGGAATTTACCAAACACATTCCCGTATTACTTCAAAACCTCAGTTCTGTCAGATACAGGGAGTCGTGGACTCCAGATGAGCCAGAAAGCCAGTACGGACTTGTGTGCTGTTATTCTGATGTCCACATTAGTTCTCTTGGACATCTGGAGAGATGAGGCACAAGTCCTTTGGCAAGGGCACAGATGGTTCCACAGAGGGAATTGCTGGGATTAATTAAGGCTATGAGAGTCCTGTCTCCTCTCCCAGCCAGACTCCCTGGGATGGGCTGTGTCCAAGGAGATCGGACACAGCTCCCCACCCAACCCTGCCCCCTTCAGAAATCCATTTACCACTTAAACTCACAGGGCATGCCTTGACTCTCCTCTCTCCATTTCCATCTGCAGAGAGAGAGGGAGAGAGCAAGGAAAATGTAAGTTCATGGAGATTTAGAGTCTACTTTTAACTTCGTTCCAACCACCTAATCTCTTCCCCAGCCCACTCCCAGCCATGGCTATTACCAGCCCGAGCTGATTCTTCTCCCACTCCCACAAGATGGAGCAATAAAAAGCAGAGAAAGGTAATCCCCACCCCGATGTCACCCATCCCCCCAGAAGTCATGGAAGCAGAAAACCTTCCCTCCCCTTCCTCCAGAGCTGGGTGACCAGTTGTCTTCCTCCCCTGAGGCTCTGATCATCCTCAAGACACCTCACATGGTGTCTGGACTTGTTCATCCCAAATTACACTGTTGTTTTCTCCTGTGTGCTCAGGGCTGGTTAATAAATAGAAATTAAGTCATTTATTTACTTTTTGCTGCAAATCACAGTGTGAGACTCAAGTGGTACTTGCATTTGTGAATGCAGAGGTGTGAAATTTTGTGTCTGCTTGCGTGTTAAATGGAATTCAAGGCTCATTCCATCAGCCCCAAAACATTGTTCCCAAGAGTTCACGTGTATTACGTATTTTTACAAACACACTTTTGTCTCTTCTAATATTCCCTGAATGCTTAGGTAAGAGTTGAAGATAAGATCTCTCTTCTCTGACATCCAGGCTCTGGGCACCTCTCAGAAAGAGAAGGTCAAGGGATCTAATGGGATTTGGGGCTGATAAACAAGGAGCCATAGAGAACTAGACAAGGCTCCATCCTGGCAAGTGGTACCACACGCTCGAGGCTTTGGTCAGGTGCAGCCTGGTTAGGGGAGGTTAACTCTCAGAAAGAAGGAGGGGCAAGAATGAGGACCCTGTCACTTTCCTTATAAGTCCTTCCATACTACTTTTTAAAAGAAATATGTGCTTTAAAATATTTTCTAAATCAGTTTGTAATAAATGCCAACCACTTGTCCTGGAATTAGATGCAAATATGTGGCTGTGCTGGAACCATCCACCAACCACAGGAGCCCTGAGTAGAGAAAGTCAAACCAGGTCATAGAGCAGACCTCTCGCCGCTCCCTCCAACAGTGCCTCACAATGGTTTGTGGGGTTCCTTGGTAGATATTCCCAATCTCTGAAGGTGAGGGGACCTCTCCAATGACCCTCAAGGGTGAGGGTATGTTTGCAGAACTGTGTCATGAAAACCGTGTGCCATACTAAGTTCAAAGTCAGCAGTTACCAAACTGAGAAGACAGATTTTCCCCGCACAGCACAGGCTGTGTGGCCATGTGCCATGGGAAGGTGAGTCTGGGACAAAGACACTGCTGGACTATGTCACTTTAGGGAATTAGTGGAAACACCCTTTCCAGGGAGAGGAGAATCTCTCTGAAACAGGCCTAGGCTGGCAGTTTAAGACATACTGTTAGACTCTCGCGATTAAACTACAGCATGGAGTTTCAACCAGACGAGTGGATCCTAACATTTTGGGTCCTCCCTCCTCCTCTCCTCTCCTGTTTGTTCTCTCTCTCTCTCTCTCTCTCTCTCTCTCTCTCTCTCTCATATCTCAGGAGGTTCAAGGACCCATAAAGGGGATTATAAGTTGACCTACGTGCCTGTCCCACTGGACAGTGAACCCCTCTGGAGATAAATGATTTATTTTTGTATCAACCCCCAGAACTGGTATCGTGTGCGTGTGCAAATCTTGGCTTCTGAGTTTGAGGAACTGTCCGTGGTGTTGACACTCAGTTCCAGTATTTCACTTGATTATGCTGATGGCCGGGGCCTCACCTGGTTATGCATAGTGATGTTTTGACAGACTTCACACTGTACATTTCCAGGGGCTCCTGGAACCAGAGACCAGAACACGACCTGGGGCCAAACCTTGGAGGCGGAATAGCATTTGCAGCTGTCCGTGGTCTTGAAAACAGCCACCCTTCTTCCAGTTGGCTGAGTTGCCACCACAGGGGCCCATTTTCAGGAACGTCTTAGTGCCAGGCCTCAGCCAGATTTCAGTCACCTAATTGCTGGTTGGTGTGTTTCTTGGTGCAGCTTAGATTGTGGCAAGAATCTGGCCTTCTGCTTCAGTCATGCTCCCAGTCCTTGCAGCTGTTGACGTGATCCTGTCTGAATCAGCTCTGCCTGTGACTTCAGTCTTGCCAGGCCCTGAACCAGGGTTTGGCCTCTGATTGCAAAGCTGTGTTTCCATTTCATCCTACTGCATGCTTGGTTCCTTGGGAAAGCAGACTCTGAGACAGCGATTCACGTACAGGAAGTTTATTGGGACTCTATTATGACAGAGGACAGGAGAGTTAAAATAGCTTTGGAGCAAACTAAGCGTCTACTGTTGTCCATTCCAAGTCAATGTGAACTGTTTCTGATACTTTTTTTTGACAGAGATGGAAAAGAATCTATTTGTCAAACCATGGTCGTATACCATGTACCCAAGGCCACGTGAATCTAGCAGATACCACACGACACAGTGATTACAATTAGGGCTACAACTTGATAGAGTTTGCAGCGATCTCCTTTCTTCCTCCAGGACTCATTTGTCATTTGTAGGGACTAGACTAGTGAATTACATGATGATTTGATGGTTTGACTACTCCTGCATCTTTTAGGTCTTTAAAGGTAGCACTCATCTCTGCCATTTCCCCAGGAATGGCAAAATGGAAAATTAAATATTACCTTTGATTTAATATCTTGGCTCAGGGGATATGGTAACTTCCAAAGGCTTCCTAGGTATTCCTTACTGTGGTAGCTCTTATCCCATGGGTCAAGGACATAGGGGTTCTGCCAACTATCACATATGTCCATTTCAATTGTACATTCAGAGATGGGGAAAATGATCACTGGGGTGGGGGAGTCTGCCAGATATGGACCATTTATTACCTGGTCCCTATATTCCCTCACTCTACCTGAAAGGCTACATGTCTGGTTCCCAAGAGCCAAGTCCCTAGGTGTAAATGTCAACTCAGACAAAAATCTAGAAAAGTTTAGATGTCATTCCCCCCAACCCCTGCAGTGTACATTTATCCAAATAAATGGCTGCCGGTCACTTTGAGGAAAGATTACTGTGTACACTTGCCATGATGACGTAAGGTTCTTCCTCTTGGGGACCCGACCTCCCCTCAGTCATTGAGTTCTGGATTTGAAAACTGGTCCAGGGATTGTGCCATTTTATTGGATCAGCGGCCCTCAACCTCCTGATCGTCCATCCTTGGTTTCTTTTGGTTGTATATATTGGTCAATACCCTTGTTGGCTGCCCATCTTTCTTGCCCTTGGGATAACATGTTCTGTTAACCTTCCTCGTAGCTTTCTGCAGGCCAGCTTCTCTTGGCTGAGGCTCTGACATTGCTGCTCATCAAGATTCATTTATGGTGGCTAAGCACCGCCACGAGGGTTGTATTATTTCAGGAGCCTATCGTCTCCCATTGATATCAGGGAGTCCTGATCTAGAATGGCATCTCTTTATTCAGCCCTGTCCGACACAGGAGAGCCACCACTGAGCTTCTCATTGATGCTGGTGCCTGTCTCACCAGTGCATTCTCTATTGCTTTAGACAAGGGAGTACCCTTCAGGTCCTCCTACAAAACTCAAGTCATGGGGTGAGTTCTCTAGCCTTTCATAGATCAGCTGGCATGATCACCTTTGTGAGCCTTTTGATCTCTTCCTCCACTGTCTGTCACAGCAGTTCTATCATTCTTGCTTCATTTGTGTGGGCCATTGCCTGCTCTGTGTTTCTAAGAGCCATCCTAGCGGCATGTTAACATCATCACCTGGGGTCCTCGCCATACTCTTAAATCCTGTATCCCAAGAGAACGCTCCCCTATAAATTCTTCCTCCTTATCCAACTTGATGTTCTGCTTTCTTATCTAACACCCGCAGAATCTATGTATACTCCTGGCTCCTGCCGGTGCCTGTTTTATGGATCCTTCACCTCTCTCAGGAGTATAGTCCCTTTTCTCCTCACATACATCAATCCAGATGTCCCCATCCCGTTTCTCAGGCTCCAATTCCTTCTCCATCAGGTGCCTGACATTGCTGAGAACGAACTGTGTCTGCAGCTCTGCTGCTCCTATTATGAAGTCCTAGGGCTGGTCCTCCCACTACAGAAGATGAGGGTCTCTTGATAGGCTGCCAAAGAGGCAATAGCCAACCAACTCCGTTGTCCCTAAATTACTGTTTGCCCCACATTTCTCAAACTTCTCACACATTTTTGTATACACCAGCGCATTTCCTTCCACTGCTATGCCATCCTAGCTCACCACCAGTAAAAAATTTTAACAATTGTATTACTGCCTCTTGCCAGGGACACTCTGTTGCTCCACCTACCACCAGGTCCGGGGTCCTTGTTGCTGGCTGGCCGGCAGGTGATTCAACTCTTAACACTTCATCTTCGCATCTGCTTTCTCAGACCACCGGCACCAGCTGCCTGATTCCTTTGGAGCAGACTCTGAGGAACGTTGCTGGCTGGCCAGCAGGTGATTCACCTCTAACACTTCATCTTAGCATCTGCTTTCTCAGACCACCGGCACCAGCTGCCTGATTCCTTTGGAGCAGACTCTGAGGAAGTGCAGGGAATGCGTGGGGGAAGGTGTTCTCTCGGATCAACACCTGTGCGGGAAGGGAGAGAAGCAAGAACGGGCAGAGGAAGAAGAGTCAGACTGTGATTTAGTCAGCCAGTCCCGTATGGAGCTCTGGAGCAGGGATGGCCCTGAATGGATGCAAGGAGCTGGAGCCTTCATGCTCTGCCTCAGCCAGTTACTGGATGCAGGCAGCCCCAGGGAAGATGCGACCTTGGGTGAGGCGACTTTCTGCAGCCGGGAGTATCTCTGGAGGGAAACTCGGGGAGCAGTTTTTCCAAATTGCTTTGCTTACTCAAGTATCATTGAAAATTAGCCGTAGCTAATGTTACTGAGTTCACTTCTTTTTTTCAGTTTTATAAAAGCCTTTTCCTTCCAGGAACTGCCATTTGGTTCCTGAGATACAAGCATGATCTCTAAAATGGAAATGACAGGTTTTCTTAACATGGCACTTCAGAGTTCTAAAATATGTTTACACAATTTTTTATCAGTTTAATTGAGGAATAATTTATACACAGGAAAACACATTCATTGTGCGTTCTGACAAATGTATACCATCATCCCAATCGAAATATACAACATTTCTTTCATCCCAGAACGTGCTTCCATACACCTGATCACTCAACCTCCGCGTCCCCATCCCCCGGGCAACCACCGATCTTATTCTGACTCTAGAGATTAGTTTTGCCTGTTGTAGAATTTCATGTAAGTGCAATCCTGCAGTACGCACAGTGTGGCTTCTTTCGTTCTCGTTCAGAGGTCTGTGAGCTCACCCATGTTGCCATGTGTATCGGTAGTTTGTTTCTTTTTACAGACAGGAGCATTCCATTGTATGGATATGCCACAATTTGTTTATCCATTCATCTGTTGGTAGGCATGTTCTTAGAGTTTACTGTCACGGCATACCTGGACACAGGCAATGAGGTCCTTAGTGAAGTTCAGTAAAGGGGTGTGACCTTACACAGCCGTGCAGCCTTGAGTAGCTAGGAGGGGGCCTCCATGAGCCAGGAGACTGGACATCACTTCACTCCAGCATCACTTAACCAAAGAGCCCTAGGAAACAATGCTCTGGCCAAATAACTAGTGCATTTTGTAACTTCTTCCAAGGCATGTATTTTTCTAGAAGATGCTCTAGGCATTTTCTTTGGATACTACTTGAGTTAGTGTCCTGCCAAGCAATATTAATTCTCCTTTTTTAATTCAGGGTAATAGTAATTGAGGGGCAGGCCTGCAGAGCAATGGGTTTGGGCACATGCATGTCAAACGGACTATATATCATGGCATCAGACATTTCGAGAAAATTGCTTTTCCTCCCTGAATGCCGAGTCATAAATAATTTCAGGTTGGGAAGACTCCAGGGAGTGGCCTGTAAATATTGTGAGCCGTAGAATAAAAAAATGAGGGGACAAATTTGCGGGGCCACTTCTAGTCTGGATCTTGCTAATAGCTCTTTGCCCCGCCCAGATCTGCTTTCCCAGTGATGAACCCATCACCCGCCCCCATAAGTGCGGGCTGATGATGGCTCACAGCTGCACCCTTAATTCAGAGACTTGACTTCGGCTGACGGGAGCCTCATCTGGAAGGTGATACCTTCCTCCTGGAGGTGGCCTACAACCAGACACACTCTGGTTAACGCGCTTTGGGTGCAGGGGACAAACCGAGAAAGCCCTGATGTGTAGCACTCTCCAATGTCTGCGGTGTAACTACTCCCACTGTGGCCAATGCCAGGCTACCTTGCAGAAATAAATAAGTTGCTTAGGAATGTAAGCACATGCCAAGAGAAACACAAATGACATTTAAGAGCATGGGAATGATAAACACAGAATTCAGTGCAGTGGCTCTCCTGGCTGGGTGGGATAGGGATGTCAGAGGGGCTGAGGGAGTCTGGGTGGCACTGATACTACCAAGAAAGCTCTGTTTCTTAAGCTTGGTTGGAGATACCTGAATGTTCGTGCTCTTTTTCTTTGTACTGTGTACATTATACGTTATACATCTCCTTTTGCGTGAATGAAATGTTTCATGACAAAAGCAATTCTAAAGAAGCCTTTTAAGCTTTGAACTCATCTTCACCTACACACATAAGGCGTGGCTTTCTGGTAGAGACTGTGGAAGCAGCTTGAAGGCTGGTCTTGACTCTCCCTCCGTCTGCCTGCTGGGTGCAGCTACAGAGTTTACACCCCTGACAAGCTCTAAGCGTGGTCCCGTGGAGGGAGATGCCCATTTGTCTCAGGATGGGCAGCAGAAGGAGACGAGTGAGGGCCTGTGGACAGAACTGCGCTGTGCAGCACCTCCTCCCATCGGGGACCAAAGCCGCGCTGCCCTCAGGCCCGAGGCTAGCTCTGCGCCCCGCACCCAACTCAGTTCTTCTTTTGACCCGGAGGGGCTATTAGAGCCAGACCATCCCACTGTGTGATACTTAGCGTTCCGCATCTAAATTTGCCCCAGGCGCTTAGCAGCCCTGGGCACTCTGCTTTTCATCTCCCGTGGATGAGCCCCTGCCGCCCTCCCCAGAGTCCCCCTCGTAATCCCATTTTCCACGTAAGGAGATGCAGGACCGGAGCGAGTCTAGAGCCCGGCAAGGCAGGAAGTGGAAGCCACAGCTTCCGGCAGGAGGGTTTGCTCTTGCAGCCAGGTGGTGCCACCTGCAATTCTGGTGCCAGCGCCGCTGAGCGACTGTGGCCCTGTCCCCTCCAGCAGCCCAGGTTCCCTTCACCAGGGCCGTCCTTCCCCGGGGTTCACTTCTGCTTGCAGCCTGGGTGGGGCTCCCAGCTGAGGAGGGGAAGATGGAGGGTCTGGTCCACACCTGGGCACCCAGGGGCTCCTACCATCTGAACACAGTGGCTGCACGCTCCTTCGCCAGGTCGTTCATGTCGCCCTTTCCTCTGGGAGACACATTCGTCTGTGGGTACAAAGCCCCTGATTTCCCGTTATAGAGTTGGTGAGACCGAGGCTGCGGGCCAGTGAACTGCCGTTGCTCATGGGCTCCGTGGGGACTCTCACAGCTCAGACCCTCGGGGCCAGGCCACCTTCATTAATGCAGAAGCCGGTGTAGTGAGGTAGCAGGGACCACAGCCCAGGGGGAGGCAGCCAGGACTGAAGGCAGACAGCCAAGGAGAGTCTAAAGAAGAAACTCAGGCTGGGAAGCTCACGTCCCACAATTGCACACAGATGCCTGAGGGTGTCAGAGAAGTTCCAGAAGCTGTTTCAGATACGGCCCAGGCTGAAGCTGGAGGGAGGCAGCAAGGAAAATCCCCACCCTGAGTCAACCCCCTGAGAGGCCGGGCGGACTGGGAGTGGAATGGGGGAGCTGGGTGCTGAGGAGACATAGCAAGGGCAGCCTGTGTCCCGTGCTCAGCAAGACCCTGAGAAAGCAGTAGGTGGGGAGGAGAGCGGACCCTGGGGCCAAGGACCACCGGGTTTAAATCCCAGCTCAGCCACTGACCAGCTGTGCGCCCTTGGGTGGCTTAACGTGTGCATCTCTGTCTCTTCGTGGGTCAAGTTGGGTCAAAATAACACCGACCTTGTGGGCTTCTGTAAGGGTCCGGAGCTTCTACAAGGGTACCTGGAATCAACAAATACCCTCACTGACGAGGACAACAGGGTCGGTATGGGAGCAGAGTGGTCTCTTCCCTGGGTGGTCTCTGGGTGCGGTGGGTGGGCCGCTGAGGTGGGAGACCCAGCCTTCTAGGATCAGAGCCCCAGGGGAAGGAGGCAGGGGCCCCTTGCAGAGGGTGGGCACGTGCAGTGAGCTCACACAGTGCTGGGTCTTGAGAAGATCGGGGTCATTGCACACATCAGGCGAGGAGGGGCCGTGCCAGGCGCTCAGAGGGGTGGCTCCTGCCCTTCCTCTGTCCACAGGCTGCATCGCCTGAGTCCTGCAGGGCCCAAGGGCCTCTGTGAAGCCAGAGCCTGGGTTAAGGGTGATCCCAGGCAGCTGACGTGACTGAGGGGCCACAGCACCCAGACGCAGGCCTGGAAGGACCCAGACCCTGCACCAGGGTGGTCTATCAGGCCTGCCTGGGAAGTGGGGTCTCTCCCCAGGGAGGAAAGGCCAGGGGTCTGGAAGCTGAGAGAGAGAGAGAGATGAGGCCTGAGCAGGGTGGTGACAGCACGGGGGCACTAAGGAGACCCTGATGGGGTCAGGGAGTCTGTGACTAGGGGAGGTTACCGAGTGGGGTCAGTGGGGGTCGGAAGGATGCGTTCTTGGGCAGGGGCCTGTCACATGTCCACGGCTGGTCACAGCTGAACTCAGCTCTTCCAGCTGCACACAAAACTAGATGCCCTCACTGGGGGCTCTGGTCCCCAGCAAGGGCATGTACTGAGACCAACCCTTTCTCCTTTGTCTCTTGTTCATTCCTCTCCAGAGCTACCTGGGCCACCCCTCCCTCCACAACCCCCTCCCCCAGCCTTGGGCCAGGCCATCCAGACTGCAGAGACTCTGCCAGAGAAGAGTGTCACAGCCCCACTCCGCCAGCAGCCAGGCTCCTGGGGCCCACATTCTCAGCTCCCTGTCAGGGGCCCAGAACTATTGATTCTCTTAATTCGTTGCTCATAGAGGACCGAAGGAAAAACAATAAGCAAAGCAAAATAAAACATTCCTTTTAGCTTTCCACAAGTGTGGGCACCAAAACCTCAAGGTTTTCCTATGAGACCCTGGACACCGGGTGCCCACCCCCAGAGGAGGGAGAGGCAGCCATGGGCACTGGCCCAAGCCCCTCAGATGAGCTTCCCGTCCAGGACAGCCCTTATGTCCCTCAGCCGCAGGTAAGTGCACCCCCTGCCAGCCCCCGACCCTCCCAGCCATGCCAGGGAGGGCCTGAGGATTTCATTATGAGCTCAGATTATTATCAAGTACAAGGGGGAGTGAAGGGGGCGCTATAAGCTCTCCTCTTAGTAATGAATCCCATTTCCTCTTGCAGCTGGTTTTCTTGCAACAGATGCTGTTGCGGAAAATGGAACAAAATGGAAAAGACGAAAAGGCGAGTAACTCGGCCCCAAAGCCTTCCCAGCAGATGTCAGGGACAGCAGGGCAGGGTGCCCGAGGCCCGCCCACCGCACCCTCGCCTGGCACAGAGGCACGGCTGCTGCCACGGCGACCCATATGTTTGGATGATTCGCAGCTTGGCTCGGTATTGGGGAAGCTCGATACTGGGGAAGCGTGGAGCCGCCCTCCCGCTGTTCAATAACTGATGACCATTTTTCTCCAATTAAACTGAAATTGAAGGATCCTCAGACTTAGACACCCAAGTAAAATAATTAGTGCTTAAAATGTTAATTGTGCTCAGATGTGCCTTTGCCTCTGGAAGCTGTCTGCAAGCGAGCATGCAGGAAGGCAGTCTTTGGTGGAGAGAGCTCTGCCCCGTACACCCCCTGCCACTGCCCAGCAGGCTGGCCTCCCCAGGAAGCCCAGAGTGCGCAGCACAAGTGCTCATTCCGTCCATGTGATGCCGGTGTGATGGCTCTGTGAGACCTGCTGTGACCCCCTGCCTGGCCAGCCCACTGTCCCCAGACACAGACAAGCAGTGTGGCATAATGGTTAGAACAAGGGCACAGAGTCAGACAGGTCTAGCCTGGACCCCAGCTCTGCCACCCACAGGGCCAGCAGTGTGGACGCAGGCAGCATACGTGACCTCTCTGAGATTCATGCTCTCATTCATGCAAAACGGGAGCAAGACCTCCCCTGCTGAAGTGCTTGAGACACCCTTGGGTCCTCAGCACCCACCAGGTCCCAGATGATTCATTCCAGAAGCAATGGACCCCTTTCACCGGGACCAGGAGGGTTGGGGGTCGAGGGCAGGGCCATTGTGTTCTCTCCTTGTGGGCTGTGCAGCCTGCTTCCCCTGGGAACGGCTATTCTGAGAGGAAGGGGTGTGAGGGCCACCCACACCCTCCGCGGTCCCACCAACCTGCTCGCCAACTAGGGGAAACATCTCCCTGCCTCTGGAGAGGATTCACCCTGCCCCAGGCATTTCCTGCTCCTGACTCTGCCCACTAGTGCGCCCTAGTTCTATTCTCTGCGGAGACGACACGTGTAAGAGGCTTAGGCTCCTTCATGCTGTGTGTCCCAAAGAAATCCACTTAGATATTCCGTGTTCCCTGATCCCCCACATAATAAGATTCCTTTATCTCTTGTTGTCATGGGAAGTATATATTAACTGATTAATATTAATGCATTGGCCGATTAATATTAATACCGAACCGGTTCATACTTCACAAGGCAGGGATGTCGATGAGCACTGCAGAGCCCAGACAGCTGTTGGGTTTTGGCAGATCCCGGGGGAGATGCTGACCCTCTCCGCCGCACCTCATTATGGACACCATGTCATTAGCGGTGTTTGTCAGAGCTGGCTTAGAAGTGTGTTTGGACTCTGAGTGTGGCAATTAAAATCCTTGCCATCCAAGACAGAATATTTTATCATTTAAATAGCGTTTTTACATTCTCCTAACATATTTTCCCAGTAACGTTGTTAAATTAGGTGATAAAAGGTTATTTCTTGCTTCTGAAGTTGAAATACGTTACCATTATTCCTTATCTAGCTGGAATTAGAAAAGTTTTGGTATTCTATGTTCTGAAGGTTTCATTATCAAAATTTGCCAGACTTTATAAAAAAAAAACATTTTTTTGGGGGGAGGCCCTTGGTTTAATCAAAGATGGACAGAAGCTTTGTCTTCTGACGTATTGGAGATTGCTCTCAGCATTTGGTGGAAAGGGAAGTGCCGTCTTTTGAAGCGGCCAGGATGTACACTCAGGGCTCAAGGGGGGTCAGAGGGGGTGCCGGCTTACCTTTGACTTGGAGCTGTTACCTAAGCCACCTCCTGACCATCAAGGAAGCCAAAGATGGTCAGGGACTGAGCTTCCCGTCCATCTTGCCCACAGGGAAGCCACGACCAGAGGCTGCATCTTTGGCCAGTGGGGCTGGACTGGAGCCTGCCTGTGTCTGTGTAGCCTCTTCATCCCTCCGTCACTCCTCCAGCTACCCACCTGTCCAGTCCTCACCCAGCATCCATCTCAAATCCCTTCCCTGATTGACATATACACACTACTATACATAAAATAGATAACTAATAAGGACCTACTGTACAGCACAGGGAACTCTACTCAGTACTCTGTAATGACCTATATGGAAAAGAATCTAAAAAAGAGTGAATATATGTATATGTGTAACTTTCACTTTGATATACAGCAGAAACTAACACAATATGATGAACCAGCTATACTCCAATAGAAAAAAATTTTTTTGAAATCCCTTCCCTGGACCTCAACCCATCCATCCACTATCCACTTTCCATCCACACCCCCATCCACCAACCATCTACCCACCATCCATCACCACCCACATGCCATCCTCTTCCCTTCCCACCCCCTATCCCCTGTACTGTCAGTGTGCCACTCACGTGCCCTCTCCCAGCCACCACCTGTGCTGCATCTCGTCTGCTGTGGAAGACACCCTCTGTGCACCACGTAAGCCTCACCCCACCCTGATTTCCCCGCCCACACCTCCCAGTTAAATGTGCCATGAGCAACGGCTGGGGCCAATACCTCGTCATGCATCACTTTCCCCCAGTGCCCAGCATCCCTGAGTCACCCCGTCCCATGACCTCCAGTGGGCACACTGTCTTTGGTGTGGCATTTAAGGCCATGGGGCTCCTCCGAGAACACATCTCTTTGCCTAGGAAGAGAGTGCCAGAAGAGCTGCTGTGTTCCCGTGGGATAGGAGACCTCCCCCCAGTACTTGACCCCAGTCCTGCCTCCTCCCATTGCCTTTCCCCCAGTTTGATGCCAGGGACAGGATTCATTTTACCAACAAAAAGGCTTGGACTCTCACAGACTTCCAGCCAGAATGGAGCGTCAGCTGGTCTGGTGGGAACTGTCCAGGTTGCTCTGTGGCAGCCCCTCAAGTGTTCGCCCTCCTTGCATGCCAACTCCAGCCTCTGCCCTGCCTCACAGGGACAGCCATTCCCAGTCATTGGGGGCATGGGTGACAGCGTCTCTGACAGAAGACTTCAGCGAAGGACGGGGGCTGGGGAAGCAGGGCTGTAGGTTTCTTCCTGAGCCCAGGCTGGGGTCCCATCTAAATCCTTGGCCAACCTTGAGGTTAACTTCAGTTCCTCTGAGCTCTGCTCTGCAGGGTGGTGTCTCGGGGGAAAGAGATCACTCTCGTTGACCATCTGAGTGAGAAATGCCAGCCCAGGGGCACCTGTCTGCAGCCCGATTGGTCCTCATTCTTCCCAGAAGCTCAGCCCTGCAGAGCCATTCAGCCTGGCCCATCCAGATCCTCTCCCCACCCAAGACAAGGCTGCAGACGGGCACATGGCCCCAGTGTGCTGCAGAAGCTGTCCAGTGCACAGAGGAACGGCATACATGGGTTCCTGGGCCCTGACATCAGCCGGCTTGTGCCCTCTGTCGGGGATGCAGCAGGGGAGACAGTGGTTGAAAGCTGGAAATGATATTCTCAGGATGTCCACCCCCCGTGAGCCTCCTCCAGCGCCCAGAATAGTGCCTTCCTGCGGATCTCCAGCTCTTCTGAAACCCCTGCCATCTCCAACCACAAATTCGCACAAAAGCCTCAGGCATTCAAGCATCCCTCTGCCTGATGCCACGTGTGTCCTGGGCACTCCCTGCCCCATATGAGCTATTACACAGCAGCCCCTCGTTCTCTAATCACCTCCCTAACAAACAGAAAACACTCTAGTCGCCGTTGTAAACATCCCTGGTGTGATTTATTGCCATCATCACAGTATTTTGTTTGGAGCTGTAAACCTCCAGACATAAATCAAGTCATTAGAAGGAATGATGTTTAATCCTGCAGAAGAAGCCTCGGTGGGCTGAGCTGCTCTCACCCAGCCAGAGAACCATTCCTTCTAGAGAGGATGGCCCCAAAGACACCAACATGGGCAGCCCCTCATCTCCACCGCACACAGGCATAGAAGGACAAGGCACGAGCCAGGTTGCTTTTGTTTTGTGGGATGGTACATTCTCAACTGCAAAGAGGTGCCCCAAACGCATGCCCAGTAATCCAGACAGGAGTCTTCATTCCGAAGGAAATGCACATAGCTGGGAGGGGCTGCGTCTGTGCCTGTGATCCGTGCTCATCATCCTGAGAGCAGCTGCCGGTTGGACTTCAAAGGAAGCAGAAAGACAGCTCAGAGTATCTTCAGCTTTCTGTCCACAGTGGCCCTCGCCACCCTGTGAGCAGCTGGGTGGACCATGTTCTATCTGCAACGCAGGCGGGTCTAACTTCCAGAGATTTGCTGCCAACGTGCGGGCCATGAAGGGAATATCCAGTCACCTCAGAGAGTGCCTGCTAGGAACCCAGCAGCCCCCGTGCCCCAGCCAGGCATCTCCCTGTGAAGGGTGCCTCTCAGAGTTAAGGTGACATCCCCCAAATTCTGCTGGCCAGAGGGGCACTGGGGTCTCTGCTGCTCTGGCAAATTCTAAATACACGTGGCAATTGTGAAAATGCTGGGTGATATTTCCGGTGTGTAGTTCTACTTAATATTCTCGGGCTCAGAGCTAAGAGGGTATTGTTATGCAGTGTTACGTTGGCTCGTGTTTCAAGGATGTTGGAAGTTTGGGCTGGGTTGTGTCTAGACACAGTTTCCAGCTTCTATCTGCAGGCCTTACTCAAGTCTTGGGTCTCTGGTTCAAGATGAACAAACCCAGGGTGTTGTCTTCCCCCGCCGACTCCTCCCTCCCCGTGGACCTCCCCCGGACAGCATTATGCGGGGCACCCCAGACACTTCCCTCATCCTCAGCCCTGACTCACCAAGCCCGCCAGCCCTCCCCACCGGCGGTTCTCCAGAATCTACCCTCCCGTTTCATCTCCCTGCCCTGCTTGAGTTCAGGCCCGGCATTGCTCATCTACATTAGGGTTTAAGAGTCCTGATCAGTTTTTCCTCTTCCTTTAGGCCTTCAGTTTCTGCAGGCCGTTACCTTTCGTGAGCTGGGGGCTGGGAACACAGAGCCTGTGGGTCTTTGCGTGATTGCGTGATGTGGGTGTAGAGCCCAGCTCCAGCATGCTGTGAGGGAGCAGTGGGAGGACAGGTTTTCTGTGCTCCCCAACCCCGGGCCAGCCAGGTCCACTGCTGGCTGGACCCCAGGGTGATGAGCTGGGCAGACAGAAGGGAGAGTGAGTGGGTCTTAGCCAGATGTCCAGGGAAGGTGACGTCTCCACAGCCAGCCACTGCCAAGGCCAGGATTAATGCCTCACCTTTGGGAGGACCCGGCCAAATCCTCAGGCCGAAGACTTCCTGAGCTGCTGGTGGCCCGGTCCTTGGCTGGACCGACTCCGCTTTCAAGGCCCTGCCTTGGGGTTAGGGTTAGCTGTGGACCACAGCTCTCTAGACCCGTGGCAGAGAACAGCTGGATTGACTGCCAGGGCCCCCTGCCTCGCCCTTGCCATCTGTGAGTCACCAGGGGCTCAGTTCTGCTCAGGGGCACACAGGAGGGTCCCTGAAATGCCAGTGCCCCTCGGGGAGGCGGTGGGGGGGCGGTCCCAATGGTGCTGGAGGAGACACTGGAGAGAGGATGGGCCTGGGAGGTGCTGGAGTCGGGGCCAGGGGCCCCTCCGGGCACGATCAGTGGACAGCGTAACCGCCGATGCACGGCCATCTGGGGCGGCCCTCTAAGGATCAGCGCATCCATCCCTGAGCCCCTGGGCAGCCCTTTGCAGTCTCAGTTGCAGGAGCCCGACTCCCCCACTGGGAGCCTGGGATGCTTCCCTCACCGAGCGGCCCCTGCAGCAGGTGGGGGGGCCCTTCAAGGAAGCATCAGCTACGACGGATTTACTGTTGTGGCTCTTCAGGGTATCGCAGGCAGCAGCTGTGACGGGTCTGACAGCCACAGGCCAGCTCAGTAATTGATGCTGCGGTCGGCACGTCACATCCTTAAGCCGGCTTGAGCCGGCCCGATCATTATCTTGTGGCCAGGCCGTCGCGGTAATGAGGCTGCCCCCGCCCATGGCCTCTGATGGCCTGACTCGGCTCCAGAGAAGCAGAGTGTGTCACAGGCCTGGGCCAGTCGGTGTTGTCGGCCTTTTCCCTGCAAACAGGCAGCCCCTCAGTGGGGCCATCTCGGCCTCGGGCTCCAGCATGACTCGCTCGTTTTTATTTTCTGGCAACCCCCAGCAGGAACTCACCAATATTCAAGCCAAATTAGGCCCCTTCCTGCAGAGCTGGCTGGAGAGCAGTCACCAGGGGCCCCTGACAGCCAAACAGGAAGAACGTTACATCCATCCCATTCAAGCTGGTCACAGTGACTCGGAGCCGGAGCCGTGGCTCCCCGGGGGCTGTGGACAAGGGCAGGACTCAGGCCAGGCCCACTGCCTGTGCTTCAGGTAACTGGCTGCGTCTGCCCTGCTTTCTGTCCTCTGGAAAGTGCTGGTCCCACACCGTCACCGACCCCAGAGAGCCACAGGCCACGGAATGTGCCCCAGCTCATACACCTGCCCCCATCGTCCCTCCTTCAGCCGCCCTCTGGACATCTGCACTTGGGAGACCCATAGGCATCTCAGACTCAGTGAGGATCTGCCCCCCTTCGCAGGAAGTGCCACCAGCACACCCCTAAGGCTGAAGCCAGAAGCCAGGGTCCCTGACTCTGCTCCCAGTCAGCCCCCAGGTCCTGCTGATCCGGGGGCCCACTGGTACCAGTTACATCAGCAGCTTGGAATCTGCCACGGTAGGAGTATTTACACGCCGGAAATCAGCAAACACTACAAGTTAGGCTCCTCCCCCACCCCGCCACCCATGGAGCCAGTTGGTAAACATTTACCAGCACACCTCCTACTGCTGACTGTTCCTCCTGAAATACTCTTCGCGCGTTTCCCCACTTTCTACCATCATCACCTGGGGCCAGGCCTCAGACATGTCCTGCCCGGACGACGGCAACATGCACGGACTGGCCTTTCTGCTCTGTCTTCAGCTCTTCATCTCAGAATCACTCAAATTCAAAATAACTCACAGCTCAAAGCCCTTCTAGGCTCCCCTTGGGGCCTTAAGAGAGAAGTTAAGGATCTGCTACCTTTGCCGGGACCAGACGGCCCCTTTCTCGCTGGGTCTCCCTGCAGCCACCATGGTCCTGCCATTTCTGGGCACGCTTCAGTCTCTGCCTCTCTGCATCCCATGAGCCCTGCTGTCATGGTCAAGGCCATCGACCACTGCCAGGAATGCCCTCATCACCTTCAGGTGTCAATTGACTGTCACTACCTAAGGGAGACCTCACCTGATGCCCCGGACTTGCTGGTGTCCCCCACCACTTGCTGCCTGCCACGTCCTCCGTGACTGCCATCACACGTGGAACCACTGTTCAGCAGCTCACCTCCTGTGAACGCCATGAGGGCAGGGCCACGACTGTCCCGTTCACGGCCAAGATGCCGTCACTGGCGCCTAAGACACTGCCGGGCACACACAGTGCTCGGTCAGCGTGGAATGAATGGACAGACCGTGGAGGCCTGCACGACTGTTCTGCCACCAGCTCCCACGCTGCAGGTGCCGCCGGGGGCACTGTGACTTTGCTGGCGAGCGTCACGGGCTTGCTTCTATCTCACCTGCAGCAGCATTCACTAGCTCCCGCTTCTCCTGGAAAGGCCTGTGTGTGTTGAAGGAATACATAAAGGGAAGGAAAGGCATGGCTTGCTCTAAAGCACGTGCCATGTGCTCTCAGAAACCGTACACGGACATGAACGCAGCCTCCCCGCCTAGCGCAGGCCGCTGCACACAGCAGGAGGCACGCGTGTGTGTGGCACAGAGGTGTGGTGTGATGCATCCCCTTGGCACACGTGGTGTAACAGCACGACGTACCAGGTCCTGTTCCATGCAACGTGCATATGTGGGCGCAGAGCGGTGCATGGCACGTGTGCTGGGGCCACACGCACCCCCTGAACGTGGTGGAGTCACCCCCAGGCTCTGACACAGGAGAGCCTCGAGGTGGGAGCTGGGGACCCCTCCCCTGTGGACAGGCGGGCACACGGAGGATGCTCAGAGACACCCCCCACCCAACCAAGTGATGGGCAGATGGGTAGGGGTGGAACGGCAGGACAGCGGTTGGCTTTGCAGACCCTCTAACTGGCTGGCTGGTTGACTGACGGGCAGCTCCAGTGCCCCACTCTGACAGCTCCAAGGGGATTCACAGCCAAGGCTGAGCGGACAAGGAGTTACCCGGTTGAAATGCGGATCCTAATCTCAGAGGCGAGGGAATGGAATCGCTTAACCAAAACAAGTAGCGGTCCGAGCTGTCAGGTGCCCATCAGCCCAAGACGGGAAGATTCCCGCTTCCCTCCCCGGCAGACAGGTCCCAGAGGTCCTGCGATCGTGCGGGAGCTGGGCTCAGGGAAACGCAGCCGGGGCGAAGGTATCCATTTGATGGGAATACCAGGGGCCGGTGGCTTCTATCCTGTGTGCGCTCTCTATGCCCACCACTGTGCATCGTTTCATTTACACATTTGTGGAACTGGGAGATGGGTATTTTTATCCCATCTTCCTGGTGAGGAGACTAAAGTTTAGTGAGGTTAAGGTCACACAGCCGTGTTCTCATTTTCTCTTTTCCTTCTTTTTAAATATGCTGACCCCTTGTTAAAAGCTATGACTCAGTGGAGTCTCTAGGTTAAGGGAGAGGAAGCCCTTGCTCTGGTCTGGGGCCAAAGGTGACCCCACTGTGAGTTTGGTTGTCTCAGGGCAACTTGAAGAAGTTCTCCCCACTCCCCAGAGGCTGAGGCAAGAGGACAGAGCCCTGCAGGGCCACCTACTGTCCCGCCCAGGAGCATGTGTGGCCTGACCCCCACCTTTCCCCAAGGTCCACACTGACTACAGAGCCACCTTTTGGTTCCAGGAGCAGCCAGCACCTTCGTCTGGGGCCCCCAGCTGCCTGGAGCCCCATTTGCCTGCCCTGGGCCCTGGGGGCAGCAGAGGTGGCATGGCTGTGAGCTGAGTCCCTAACAGAGAATTTAATGAGTTGAATTTTCCAGTGAACACAAGTGAGAATTTAAGGCCCTTTGGTGAGGCCTCTTCCATCTGAGTTCTGTGCCTTGAGTCCAGGCTGCCCTCTAATTGCTGAGTTTTGCATCAAATCTGCATAAATTAACAATCTGCCCAGATGAAAGGAGCAGCTCACAATGAGGCAGACAGAGGCCGAGGGGGCGGTCGGGAGGGCTTGCCCCTCAAAAGGGCAGAGCCTGAGCTGGTGGGAGAAGAGCCGAAGGAGATACAGCCACTGCGAGGACCCAGGAGCAGGCCCTGGCCAGGTGCCCCCCCAGGTGGCAATGGGAGGGAGCCAGCTGGGTGTGTCTTAGTTCCGACCACACAGACCCCACACAGCCGGGGTGGGCTGGACAAACCCTCGGCTGGCGCAGCTCCTGTCTGCATCCGGCTACTCGGCTGGCACCTGCCACCCAGACACCCAGACGCTTCTCAGGCTACCAGGCCGAGCCGGAGAAGCTCAGCCGGGGGTTGGTGGACTCCAGCCAGAACCCTAGGCTGCAGAGAGAAGCCCGACACCCATCCCCCCTCCAGGGCCAGCTCTCAGTCCAGGCAGCCTTGGCTTTTTCACAAGCGTTTACTGAGCTCCTGCTGTGTGCCAGGCCTTGTGCCAGACTCTGTCTGACACAGTTTCTGCCCCAAGAACACGGAGAACTAACGCAATCCTTCATTACTGATTGGACCACCCAACCCAGCAAGGGAAGTGTTTTCTCACCTCCTCCAGGTTATCCCTGCCCGGTGCTCTGAAAGCCCTCTGAAGTCGCTTCCCCCCTGTTAGGAATTGAATTGTGCCCCCCCCAACCCCCGCCAAATAGGTTGAAGTCTCAGCCTCTAGTACCTGTGAATGTGACCATATTATAGGCTCTTTGCAGATGTCATCAAGATGAGGTCATTAGGGTGGGCCCTAATTCAAAACGACCAGAGGAGAAGGGACAGGCACATAAGACAGCGTGTGAGGACAGAGGCCGAGGTTGGATCTAAACTGCCACAGCCAAGGAGCGTCTGGGGCAGCCAGAAGCTAGACGAGGCAAGGAAGGATCCTCCCTCCCCTTGAGGCTCCAGAGGGAGCAGGGCCCTGCTGACGCCTTCATTTCAGACATCTGGCCTCCAGAACTGTGAGAGGATACATTTTTGTTATTTTTACACCAGCCCGTTTTGTGGTACTCTGTTACAGCAGCCCTAGGAAACTTCTACACCCTCTGTGAGGGTTAAGTTTATATGTCAGCTTGGCTAGGCTGTGGTGCCCAGATGTTTGGTCAAACACCAGTCTAGATGTTACTGTGAAGGTATTTTTTAGATGTGATTACCTTTATTTTTTTATTTTTTGATGTGGATCCTTTTTAAAAGGCTTTATTGAACTTTTGTTACAATATTGCTTCTGTTTTATGTTTTTGGTTTCTTGGCCCCGAGGCGTGTGGGATCTTAGCTCCCCGACCAGGGATCGAACCCGCACCGCCCCCTGCGTCGGAAGGTGAAGTCTTTAACCACTGGACCGCCAGGGAAGTCCCTAGATATGATTACCTTTGAATCAATAGACTTTGAATAAAGAGATTACCCTCCATAATGTGGGTGGGCCTCATCCAATCAGTTAAGGCCTTAGGAGAAAAGAAGGAAAGAATTCTGCCTCCAGACAGCCCTCAGACCCGAGCTGCACCGTCAGTTCTTCCCTGGGTCTCTAGGCCGTGGCCTGCCCTGCAGATTTCACCCATCCTCCACAACTGCAAGAGCCACTCGCTTAAACTAAACCCTCCTCCACATACATATATCCTGTTGGTGGTTTCTCTGGGGGACCCTCATTCAGAAACCTTTCAGACTCCCTGCAGAGTGTGGCCTCGCAGCTCCCCCAGGGTCTCTCCCCTGACCCGAGCAACCAGCACATGCTCCGTGGCTGCCGTTTCTCCTGCCAGCATCCCAGTCTCACACCTTGTAGCTCATCACCGCTTGCGTGAGGTTCTGCACACTGGCCAGCCAGGCAGGGCTGCCCCAGGGCGTGAAGGCCTTTCTCCCAGTACACGTGGTAGGTACAGGATCAACTTCTTTCTAATTGGGATATGGAAACAGCAGAGCAGGGCAACGGTGTTCATCTCACCGGATGCAGCTGCCAGGGAATCTGGGGTGGGACCGATGCTTGGATGCAGGATCTCGCACGTGGGGCACCCAGGGTGCAGTGGGGGACTTGCCTTTGGTGTCTCTCCTGGCTCCGCCCAGCCTGAAACCCCTGGAGTCTCCTGGCCTGATGGGCAGCATAAGTGGACATGTGGGTGGACAGCACAGATGGGTGCGGGGACGTCCATCATGCAGACTCAGCCACTGGAAGAGCCAGGCTGTGGAACAGGAACCAGGGAAACCCAGCTCAGTGCAGGAAACTCTGGGGAATCCAAGGACCACGAGTCTGAAACTCCGGACAGGGCAGGGACTTTGCACTTGCACCCATAGCCTGGGGCCCCTCCTGGCCCCTCCAGTTCTCTCCCATCTCTGTCCCTGTTTGTGGGCCTGACTCCTCCAGGACAGCCATGCCTTCCCCAAGGCTGCAGTGTTTAGAGCGGCAGGACCCTCTCCCCACTGCCCATCAGGGCCTAGGGCTGGAATTTGAGCAGCTAGAACAGCAGTCACTCTCCTCAAATGACCAACCTGGGGCCAGGGGGTCAAGGGCTCAGGAGGCAGCCCTTTCTAGGCACTTGAGTCCTATTTTGACCCACGTCAGTGTCGCCTGTCTACACAGCCAGACCGAAAGGCTGGTCCCCGGCCCCCACCCCCAGTGGGTCCTGGGCATCCAGGATTGGGACTTCTGAACTGAACACAGCAGGTCTCCCTCCTGTGATTCAGAGAGGAGTGGTGGGCTAGGGACTGTCCTCCCCAACAGCCCACATGCCAGTGACCCACCCCCCCAGCTCTGCTGCAGACCCAGAGCTAATTGCGTGGGTGCACTCAGACTCACTCAGTCTCTGCACCCCCTTGGCAGGCAGCCAGGAAGCTTCTTCAGCCAGACGCTCCGAAGAAAATCTCCAGCCAATGAAGGGCTCACAGTGTGGAGGGCACTTGGCAGCCCCAATAGCTCACACCTTGGTTACTCCCACCGATGCTCACTGCCATCATACTGCATGGGTTTCAACCACTTTGCCAATCTCCTCCATCCAGAAAGAGAAAGTTTCTTTCTTTCCGTACAGGGGGATGGGGCTCCCTTACAGGTTATTAATGTTACGCTGAAGGGAGAGGACAGGTGACTCAGACTCTGAAAGCAGAGGGTGTACACGACTGGCGTCGGGGGTTCCTGTCGCAGGGTAGGCGTGAGGGAGACAGGTGAGGTGAGACGCAGCATGGTGATATTGGATGGAAGAGAAGGCTGGGGGGCATGGCTTTTATCTACCTCTTAGACTTATTTGGGGGCTGGCATGTGGTGTTATGTTGAGGCCAAGTCCCCCATGGCACGGGTTCCGGGGGCTCCCGGTGACAATACCTTCCTGGTGGTGCAGCGGAGGCAGGCCCTTCCCGGGCTGCGCCCTGGAGCTGTCCAGGGTCCTGAGTGCAGCTCCTTAGGGAATGCGCAGGCCCTAGGCTCTAGATGCCCAAGGCTCCTCCTGGCCGTCACCTGCTCAGAGCTGGGGGTGGTCTTTTGCTTCAGCCTTTATCTGAACAGTGTGTGAAAGAGCAGCTTCCTCAAAGAAAAAAGTAGGGACACCGGGACCCTGGCCAGCGGGGCCATTTCCGGCCATTTCTGTTACATTTCCTTCCTTAAGTTTCTTTATTCCAAAGTGGCCATGTGGGATAGGCTCACGGTCTGCAAACGAGCTGCCATAAGTTTAAGGGTCACGAACATGCAGCTTGTGGCCAACTCAGGCTCCACATAAGATCTGTTGTTGAGTTTTCCACAAGATAATTGTTTTTTTCAAAGGGGACAGTTGCAACCAGGTTGGCTTTGTCGGACAAAAGTGGCCAATAGCTCAGGAGACTCACCCAGCCCTGGGCTCTGTCCAGCAAGGACTTTCTCTCCAGGCTGTGCTCAGAGCTCTGGCCTGGCCTGCCTTGGAAACCCTTCGGGCTCAGAGCCCTCCTGTCCGGTCTGCACAGATGAAAATGGGTCAGACCTCACAGCCCACCACCCTCCAGGCTGTGGGGATAGAGCTGATGGGAGGTCGCAGCCGTAGGGGCTGTGACTCTGTAAGCACATCCTCAGCTGACTTCACCTGATTGCAAGATGCCTTTTATAAGTGGCTCCTCCACCCCGTTCTCGGCCGAATCTGGCACGACTCATTTGCTCCAGAAAAGGAATATAAATAAGCACCATCGCACCTTGACAAGTTGACAGGATTGACAAGCAGAGTAAATTCCTGTGTCTGAGGCTCTGAAGAGGAAAGGTGATTTAGCAGAGCCAGCTGCCATCAGAAAATAATTAAGGAAACCCGGCAGCATGAAGGAAAACTGAGTGTGCAGAGGGTCCCTTCTGGTGAAGGGATCTGTGATCATTGGCTGCAAGAGGGAACTTGCACGTATCAGAGGGAAATGAGCCCAGGAAGCTCATGCTGGGGACTGCCACCTGAAGAGATGTGGAAGGATGCGGGGACGGGGGGGCGGCAGAGGGAAGGAGGGTCTGGGCTGAGAGGGGGACCCTTTGAGGGGCTTAATTCTAAGAGGCTCCTGCCTCAAGGTCAGGCACCCGCTGCTGACACCCCACCCCCTGAGGGGTGCAGCCAGTTCTACATGGAGCTTCCCCCTCTCCATGGAAGAGTCTGGAAGGCCTGTTTCAGGGCTCAGCCACATGCACACACACATAATGCACATAAGCTGGGGGATGCCCAGGAAGGTGTGGACACTCTGCCCTTTGCCCAGGGAAGGGTCATCCTCTGGGAAAAGAGGTCAAAGAATAGTACTGCCGAGAAGAAAGATGCAACATAAGTTGTGCCTTCACCTCCACCTCTCTTAGGACTCGGAAAAGGTCCAGCCAGGCTCAGGGAATTTAGGTTTTCCAGCCCGGGGGTGGCCTCACGTTCCCCCACTCTCACTTGCACATGAATGAAGGAGAATTGTGGGCACACCCTCAGACTGACCAGTATAAGGCCAGGGGCATAGCAGTGGCTGAACCTGTAAAACTGGATCTCACAAGGAATCAGCGGAGTCCCTGGGTCAGGGACAGAGAACCCGGATGTCCCCTCGTCAGCTGGGCTCCAGCCACTGGACCTCTGCCGTGTACACAGAGACAGCAGGGGAAGTGCCTTCAGAACAATCCCCACCCCAGCAGCAGGCAGAACTCAGTCAGGCGTCCCACTGTGCCAGCTGGAAGTTGGAGCTTTCCGCTTGTTTAAAGGATGCCCAGTTCTGACTGTGACTGTGGCTTTTGGCAAAGCCTCAGAGCAGAAATGTCCACTCGCCTGGCACAGGGGCAGGAAGAACCCCGATGCCTCAGAGGCCAGGCTGGGATGGGGAAGGAAGCCAAGACTCCCAAATAGGCTCCCCCAAAGGAAATCCTTCGTTCTCCTAGGACCTCCCCTGAAAAGGACCAAACTGGGACCAAACAGACCAAAGCAAAACCCTCTCCTCTGGTCAAAGATTCGACTCCCCAGAGCTTATCCTGAGTGATAAGCGCAGGCAAAGCACCTCCTTGGTGGGCAGCACGAAGTCTGGAGTGTGGCCAGTGATGCGCTGATCTCTCTGCATTCTGCCCCTAGTCGCCAATAAAGGCTCACCAGGCAATCAGTCACTGTGTGGGCCTCTCTTCAGCCCTTTGGAGAAAACCAGGGTGAGCAGGATGAAGCCAGCTCAACCAGGGACCCCAAGACCAGCTGAGATGGCCAAAACCGCAAAGCAGATGCCGAGGTGAAGGAACTTTCTGGAGCCAGTGGGGAGGCCCAAGTCGGAGGGGAAAGAGTGTGTTCCACTCCCAGGCCTGTGTGCCAAGGTATGGGTACGAGTGTGTCATCTTCAGGCACAGAAAGGCTAGAGCTAGGACAGGGTATAAAGAGAAGATGGACAGATCTTCCCAGAGGGCCCTTCCCCACGACTTAATGAAAGTGTGAGGTGGGGGCAGGCTGTAAGGTTCCTGGGTGCTCCACTGGGCAGGTATGCGGGCACCTTGGGCAGGGCGCCTCTGGACCCTCGTGATGGTCACATCAGGAGGTGGGACACCCAGCAGTGAGCATCAGCTGGGAGCCAGTGGGACCAAGTCTCTGCTGCCCGCTCTCTGCATGGGTATGAGAGTGGAGGGGCACTTGTACCGTGCCATGCCTCTCCTCCCATCCCGCCGAGCTGCCTTTTCCAGCCCGGGCACCCACAGTCAAGAGCCTGTAAGCAGGTGGTCCCTGTGGACCACGCGATACTTCCACTGCTAACACTATCCTCTCTGTTTTCTTTTCAGGAATAAAGTTCAACATCAAGCCACAGGAGCCCCACAGCGTGAGTTCTGAGAGTCTGATGAATCTCATGGGCAACCTGGGGGAAGTTGGGGAGGGCAGAGGAGAAAAACTCAGAGTTCACAGTAAACCCATTCTTGGAAAGAAAAATGTGTCCTGTCTTTCCCAGGAGCCTTGGGAACAAAGCCTGGGACCTTGGCCCCATGAATTTCCCTTTCCCTTTGGATGGCGGCCTTGGCCTGTGCTGATAGAAGCATTACCTCTGAGCCTGGCTCCCCCGGGCCACCAGCTCCCCCTGCCCCTCGTCACCAGGAGGCTATTCCTGGAAGACCTACGCCATCTTGTGGCCTAAATGACACTTGCACCTCACACCACGGCCTCTTGAGGGGAGAGGGGATTGTGGGGGCTGTTATGGGGGCTCAGACCAAAGGGGTCGCGTCCTGCAGGGCCAGCCTGTCCCCCTCTCCCTCACCTGGGAAAAAACGCAGTCTACAGAGGGGTCAGGGACCCCGGCCGTGGCGAGGGCCTGACCTGTGTGACCCCCAGTGCCCAGCTGACCTGTCCACCCTGCTAACCAGTTCTCTTCTTGCCCCAGGACCTCCCATCAGGCAGTTCCCAGGATGGTGACTTTAAGGCACCCACAGAGAGTGTCACCCGAGACTTGTCCAGCCAGGGCCCGAGGGGCCTGAACCTACAGGTGTCCCAGCAGTCTCAAGCCCACCTAAACGCGGGGGCCCGTCTGCGACCCCGGCAGCGCCGCCGGCGACTGCTTATCAAGAAAATGCCAACTGCGGCGGCCATCCCGGCCAACAGCTCGGCTGGTACGTTCGTCCGGCCAGCACCCCGGGCTCTGGACGGCCGTTGGGTCAGCCTGCACCAGAGCCAGCAGGAGCGCAAGCGGGTGATGCGGGAGGCGTGCGCCAAGTACAGGGCGAGCAGCAGTCGCAGGGCGGTCACGCCCCGCCACGTGTCCCGCATCTTCGTGGAGGACCGCCACCGCGTGCTGTACTGCGAGGTGCCCAAGGCGGGCTGCTCCAACTGGAAGCGGGTACTCATGGTGCTGGCCGGGCTGGCCTCGTCCACCGCCGACATCCAGCACAACACCGTCCACTACGGCAGCGCCCTCAAGCGGCTGGACACCTTCGACCGCCAGGGCATCCTTCACCGCCTCAGCACCTACACCAAGATGCTCTTCGTCCGCGAGCCCTTCGAGAGGCTGGTCTCTGCCTTCCGCGACAAGTTTGAGCACCCCAATAGCTACTATCACCCCGTCTTCGGCAAGGCCATCCTGGCCCGATACCGGGCCAACGCCTCTCGGGAGGCCCTGCGGACGGGGTCCGGCGTGCGGTTCCCCGAGTTCATCCAGTACCTACTGGACGTGCACCGGCCCGTGGGTATGGACATCCACTGGGACCACGTCAGCCGGCTGTGCAGCCCCTGCCTCATCGACTATGACTTTGTGGGCAAGTTTGAGAGCATGGAGGACGACGCCGACTTCTTCCTGAGCCTCATCCACGCGCCGCGGAACCTGACCTTCCCGCGGTTCAAGGACCGGCACTCGCAGGAGGCGCGGACCACCGCACAGATCGCCCACCAGTACTTCGCCCAGCTCTCGACCCCGCAGCGGCAGCGCACCTACGACTTCTACTATATGGACTACCTGATGTTCAACTACTCCAAGCCCTTCGCAGACCTGTACTGAGGGGCAGGGCCAACCGGCCGTGGGCGGCCCGGCCCCACCCACTCACCTGTCCGCAGGGGCATCCCACGCTCTGTGGGTTCTCACCTGGGAGCTGAGATGTACCCAGAGCAACAGGGCTCTGAGGAGCCGTGCCTGCTGGGTGGTGCAGGCCCTTCAGGGGGGCACAGAGGCCCAGGCCTTGGATGGGGACCCTGGCCTCTGTCCCATACCCACTTCCATACTCCTCAAATAAGGAAGATGCTGGGGGGTGAGCTGGACACCCCAGGAGTCCCAGCTGCCCATACCCAGCTCTACCGTCAGGATGACCAGGGAAGTCTGAGGCCCAGAGGATGAAGGCCCCGGCTGTAAGGGATTTCCCGCATCCCTTAGCCATTGCCTTGTACCAAACCACAGGGTTTGCAGCTTTTCTAAGACCCAGGGGAGAGGTTCCCTTGGAATGAGGGTCCAATAAAGCACATGGCTTCCAGAGCAGCCGTGTCCACACTCTGTGCGTTGGTGTGGAAACACAGGGGCCCTTCCCCGTGCTTTCTGGGGCTCCTTCTCTCTCCTGAGGACAGCCTGAGCCCCGCGCCTGCAGACCCCACCCAGGCAAGCCCAGGGCACAAGCAGAAGGAGCAGAGCACCCAGCAGCTCACTTTCAGGATGCCAGCAGCATCTCGCCTCAGACTCCCGAGGCCAGGTCTCCATCAGTAGGGTCCTCCCGTCTTGGTACCGGCACATTCATCCCCAAAGAAGATAGACCTGTCCCCGTGGAGGACCATCAAGGTCCCTTTTTGTCAGTGCACTTTGTGGGGGGCCCTCTGGGGACTGCCAGAGCAGTGACAAGCTCTCTGGGTAAGCTGCTATTTGGGGGCTGCCCCTGGGGTCAATGGGACACTGCACACGGGTCTCAAGGGGTGTGGCATTTCCAGGCAGGGAGTGATGCCATCCTTGGCTTTCTGAACCCTGGGATAAGCAGGGCTTTGGCCGGAAGATGTCATCTGCAGACCCCCTGACCTGGCCTTGATCCCTGACTGCATTCCCTGACGGAACCACTTCAAAGCTACCAGGATTGCCTGCCCACACGTGAACCAGCTCTGGGGCGGCGGGGGGGAGGAGCTGTAGAGGAAACCTCTCCCCCAAAAGCATACATTTTCACACGCAGAAATGGTCTGAAATTTTCAAAAGTCAGGGTGATTCTTGAAAGGCCTCAGAGAAAGTGTTTGCTGGAGCTTTGAGTTTGGGTGTGACGTTTTGGGGTCTTGTCTGTAATGGGAAGTGCTGTCTGGACGTTTCTAGGGGCCTGTTTGTCTGTCTGCCACCGTTGGGTCTCATCTCTCTGTCAGCCTGTCTGTCCGCAGTCTGCTGCACGCCCTCCTGAATCCTTCTGTGGCCTTTGTCTCCCGAGCTGGCTCTCAGTCTGCTCCCACTTGCTAAGGGAGATGCTGCCAGACCCTGAGGGGGCGCTGTGCTCCCCGAGGTGGGACATCCCAGCCAGGTTCACACTAGCATGATTGGCTCCATCTTTCTTTCTGGGCTCTGGAAAGGTATAAAGGCAGAACAAGGGGGTAGGGGCTGCCCACTACCCGCTCAGGGCCACATGTATCCAAGAACCCTGAGCGGGGTCAGGCCTTCGCTCGGGTTCCAGCTGAAAGCGGCCTGGGCCATTGGACAGAAGGAACCCAGAGGGGCAGGGAGGAGGCTGGGGTCAGGGCCTGAGGGATTCACGGGTGTGGAAGGCAGGAAGGCAGATGGTGAGAGGCTCAGAGATGCCTCAACACCTCACCCACTGCCGCTGCTTGGAGGCGATCAGGATTGCCCAGGGACCATCCTTCCGTGGTGTGAATGAGTGTGTGTGTGTGTGTGTGTATTTGAGGGTAGGAAAAGACACCTTGTGTCATCTCTCAGAGACAACCAGGCCTGGGCTGGGCAGATGTACACACAAACACATCCATCAAAGAGGGGCTTTCCTTCTGGGTGGCGACGGCAGAAGCACAGTCCAGGCAATGACCGTGATCACCCCTTGATGGTCCCCAGTATGAGCTCCAGAAGCCCAGCCCTGAGACCTCACCCTGAATCCACTGAGATGGTGCTGGACCCAGCTCCAGCCCCCAGCCCCAGGCCCAGCCTCATATAGCCCTAAGGACAGTGGACTTAACTGCCAACAAAGGAAAGTGTGTGTGTGTGTGTGTTTCTGGGGGGCGCATGTGAATCTATGTGTACGTGTATAAGTGTGTGTGAGTGGTGTGGTAGGTGTCTTATGGGCATCTGTGTCTGGGGCGAGGGGGCGTGTACACGTGTGTGAGCCCGTATATGTGTTGGGAGGATGGGGGGAATGTGGACCTTCCTCCCTCCTCTCTGGGACCATCTCCCCTGCCCCTCCCTGCCCCATTTAACCTGCTTACCACTTCGTGGTGAAGGAGGAGGCCCTCTGAGTCAGGGACCCAAGAAGGGGTCATAGCAGCCTCCCAGGGGCCAAGCCGGCCCATCAAGTTGGGAAAATAACCACTGAACTCCCAGTGCCCTTTGCCAGCTTGGTCCTCCGAATTGGCCCTCTCTGGGGCAGCCCACAGTGAAGTCCCTGCAGCTGAGCCCTCCCTAGACATGAGACCTGCTCTCTAAGTGGCGAAGAGAATAAACATCCCAAAAGCCCTGGAGTCCCCTGGGGAGATGAGATGTGAGGTCCAGCCAGACGGTCAGACATGAGTTTCAGTTACCTCTGGCCTCCCAGACATGACCAAACCATCCTATCTGCTGTCACCATGGGCCTGGCCACCCACAAAAGGGCTCAAGACAGAGGTGGGCAGGCAGCGGATGGAGGGACAGTCATCCAGGACCCCTATCTCCTCCCAGGCAGGGCCTGTTTACCAATTTCATCCTCAGGGTTGAGACCCCTCGGTGGGGGAATGGGAGCCCCAGGAGAGCCCTGAGGGCAGAAGGTGGTCTCCCCTCACGCTCCGCATCCTCTTAGCCCTTTCCTCTCTGGGGAGCACCCATGGCTAATCATGGGAATTTTGTCCTGGTATCTCCCCCGATCTCACCTAGAACTGGGCACAAGGGGATTACTGCTGACCTATGGGCCCAGGAGTGGACCAGGGTGGTCTCCAGGAACTGGGGGTGGGCAGTCTGGGGCTGAGCAGGGCTGAAATAAACCCACCCCCGTCTCCGGGCCCTCTGCTGGTGGGTACAATGACCCTGGATGAGGCTGGGGGAGCTGCCCCTGGCATGGGGAGTGTGCTAGCCCCGGCTGATGTTGCTGGATGGAGGGGGCTCCGTGGTCCACGGTCCCAGGCTCAGGGGAGGGCACGTGACAGCCCTGAGCTTTGGTTCTCCGGGGCGGCCTGGCCTGGCGGTGAGGCCCGCGCTGCTCCCTGACTCTTCCTGCTGCCCAGAAGGGCCCTTTGCACAGGACGCTCGGCTGTAAGAAGACAGCAGAGGGTGGCCAAGGGGGTCGCTGGGGTTGGGGCCACGTGGGAACAGACGCTCCTGCCCCCTCCCCGTCTCTGGGCCGGCCTCCAGGAGGGGAGACGGAGAGAGTGGGCTGGAGGTCAGCTCCCAGGATCGCTTGAAGCCTAGGGCAAGGGTCAGGTGTCAGAGGTCAGAAGTAATTCCAAACCATGGGGCCTAGGGTTTGCCACCGCTAATCAAGCGCTCCTGATGGGCCAGTGCCGTGATGCCCTCTCCCATGTGCTGCCTGATACACCCTCCCCGCAGCCCTGACCATGCCTTACCCTACTTTATAGGTGAGGAGACTGAGGCACAGAGAGGCCTGCCCAGAGCTACACAGCGGCAGGACCTGGAGCCGAAAGAAATCCCACCCAAGCAGTCAGGCTGAGACCCCTCACTTTTGGGCCCGCCTACCGCCCCGCTCCTGGGCATCTATACCTGTTGAGGAGTGGGGGAGCGAGGGAGGGCGCACATCTTCTCAAGCAGAGACAGTACTGGGCCACCAGAGGGCGCTAAGCCCTCACTCCTGAGCAGAGGCCTGAACATCCCCGGCAGGCCCACGAGGTGGCAGCGACGCCCCGATTGTGTGCAGCTCACGCGGGTCGGAGCATCCCCCAGAACCACTGGAGACTGCGACGGTCTTCGGCCCTCTGTCCCTCTCATCTATAAGGTCACGGGAACCCGGCCTCTCCAGGTCTGTCTCCGGGCAGACCCTGGAGGTCAATCTCAAACCCTCCAGCTCCAGAGGACACATCTGCCCTAACACCAAACATCCCCAGTACCCCTCCTGGGCCTAATGGGGCCAGAAGGTTTCAGGAGGTCCTGGAAAGCACAGACTGGTCAACACGAAGGACACAGAGAGCAGAAGGGCCAAGTGTCACCAGGAGTGTTGGCGGGGGGGGGGTTCTGCCATCACCCCTGCTGGCTTCACTCCCTTCTTTGGCAAGCTTAGATTTGGGGTACATCCTGACCCATCTTGGCCACTGTTCCTTCTGTCTCCTGCCCCTGGCAAACCCCAGAGCAGCCACCCCCCTCCAGCCTGCCCCCTCCACTGCAGGAGGAGAGGACTCATTGGGCTGTCCTTACAGGCACCATCACAAACCTCTCAGGGCCACCAAAAACCTGCCGGCGTTTGTCCTCCACTCTCCACGAGGGTGGCGCAGGCCCTCTGCGACTTCAGCCACATCACACACACATGCTCACGTGGGCACAGACATACACACACACACACACACACACACACACACCCCTTCTCACAAATACATACACATCCAGACCTGGGGACACATCCGCAGAGGCATAGGTACAAACACACATGCAGACACACACACAGACATATAAGCAGGCACAGAGACCCAGGTGCACAGGGACACAGAGAGATACACATCTACACACTTACACAGACGTGCACACACGTGCACACACAAAATGTGCACAGCTCACGGTGTGCCTCTTACTGCAGTGAAAGGAAAGGGGAGGACCAGAAAGGCCTTCACTGTCTCACGTCAAATTGATGCTGTGTGTGCACTGACCCCGCTTCTCACTCCCCCCTGCCCTACCAGGGTCAGCCCTCCACCGCCTCTTGGATCCCAGCCCTTTGTCTCCTCCGCAAAGACATGGCCCTCTCTCTGCCGGCTCATCAGGCTTCAGCCCCCTCTTCAAAACGTCCACATCCCCTCCAGCCCTTGCCCCATTTCTGTCCTCTCCTTCCCAGCAAAACGTATCCTGCTGCCTCACGCCTCCACTAGCCTTTTGTTCTTGAACCCACCGTGGTCTGCCTTTCAGTGTCCCCCACACACAGAGAAATGGCTCGCTTCAGAGTCTCCAACGACCCCATGTTCTGAATTCGACAGACACCCCTTGATCGACACACTCCCTGGGCCAGCTCAGCCAGCCGCACTCCGCTGTACAGCTGACGCCCAAACCTGCACCTCCAGCCCCGACCTCAGACCCCACTCCACACCTCTGTCGGCATATCTCAGGGCACCTCACGTCTCACGTCCCCACCAAGCCTCACTCTCCCGATCGGCCCTGGACCCCTCCTTTTCACACATGTCGTTCTCTCTGTCCCCTAAGCGTATCCTCAATCCATGTACTTCGCTCTCTGTCCAGTGCCTTCACCTTAACCCAAGCCACTTCTCTCCCTCCCAGGCCCCTGGGCAATATTAAGAATTCTGGTTTTACTGCTTTACCGGAGATTGCGCTAAGCATTTCGTATATACTAGCTTATGTAATCCTCTCTACAACCCTGTAAGGTAGATAGAGTCCTTATTCTCCCATTTTTTACAGAAGAGGAGAGTGACACACAGAGAGGTTAAGTAATTTGCTCAAGCTCACACCGTTATTAAAAGGATGTTCCAGGATTCAAACCCTGGCATTCTGGCCCTGGTGTCCCCCAGTGTGGTGTCTCGCTTCTCTAGCAGCACAGAAAAGGTTAGAGCTGGGCTCCTCCTAGGCACGTGGGGTGGAAAGAGGGGAGGGGAGAGAGAAACGGTGGCCCAAGGGATCTGGGGTGGACAAGGTGGGACATGAGGACAAGAAGGGCTGATGGCAGAGGGAAGGTGGGAGTTGGGGATCTGTAACCTTGGGGATGGTGTGGTTTCTGTGTGACAGGGACAGACTGTGGCAGGAGGTGTATGTAGGGCAGGGTGGGCAGAAGGAAAGGTTTCCGGACAGAGGTGACCTCAGTTCCAGAGCTTGGAAACAAGTCCTGTCCCATAGACACACCTTCTTCAGCCTCCTCTTGGGTCTAAAGATGCCACCATTCCACACGGGTGTCTGCACCCAGCCCCATTGCGTGACCGCGGCCTACGTGGCAGTTGCCTGGGCTATGAGCCGGGCCTCTATTTGGGGAGATGGTGGGAGAGGCTGTTGAGGGGTGGAGCCAGCACCAGCTCGAGGGGAGACGCAGGCGCGCCAAGGGCAGCCCCGGCAGACGCGGGGAAGAGGACCCAGCCTGGCAGGAAGGGCCGGGGCAGCGAATGCAGGTCAGCAGGGAAAGCGCGCGTTCTCACCCTCCAAGCCGACGTGCTGAATTTTACTTTTCCTTTTATTTACTTCTTCTGTTTAAATCCTGTTTCTCTCCCCGAGGCATCTAATCTATTATTTAACATTGGGTTGTGCGATTGAACTCCCAGGCAAATTGGAAATTATTTGTGTTTGAGGTTTCAGGCATGAAGCCGAGGCAGCATTTCTGGGAGATCCTGGGAACCTGGGTGAAGGTGAAGAGCCCGCAGGCCTCCTCCTTGAAGGGGCGGGCGC
>NW_020185321.1:3803460-3830048 GCF_003031525.2 Neophocaena asiaeorientalis asiaeorientalis
CCTGCGCGCCCAGAGCCCACAGCTCAGGGGTCATTCATCTCCACGCGGCATTTCACTTGGGAAACTCCATCCACACTACCCGCTGGCAAAGTCCTGGCAGGCTGAGCAGGTGCCATCCGACCCCCAGCCCCACACCCACCCTGGGGGGAGGCCTCAGTCACAGGAGAATTAATGGCACAGGGACAAATTCGCCATCATTTTTCAGGGCTTGGGCTTTCCGTGGGGTTGCAGCCAGGGTTGAGGGCCTGATGGGGGTCTGTGCGGAGTGAACTAAGGTGGGAGGAGCCAGGGTGGGGCTGAGGGCCAGGCCCCGGCAGGGTTGCGGGGCGCAGTCACAGGCCTCTGGAGCCCGAGGGCTGAAAGGGCATGTGACCCCGCAGGGCTGCCCCAAAGGACAGGAATTGGGGCCAAACCCGAGGCAGAGAGCGCTTGAGTCCGGGCAGGGTGCACACCTTCAGCACGTGTGTGGGGTGCGGAGGGCAGAACCTCTTGGCCGCGAGAAGGAAATTGGATTTTGTGCTGGAAACAACGGGGAGCCAGGCTTTGAGACAGGGAGATGCGACAGGTTTTCTGTGTCATAAAAAAGATCCATGATAAGGCAAAGGCCGTCGGCGCCCATCCACTCCACGTTTCCTGAATGGTCACATGTGCCAGGCGCCGTGCTAGGGACACGTGGTGATGGCACCCGTGTGCTCCCGCCCGGAACCAGGGCCCAGCGTGTGGGATGACAGTGGGAGTGGGGATCCCCACATAGATCCTCAGCCACTCAGACGGGTCACTCGAGCTTCCACTGCCCCTGCAGGAACACTGCGGGGGGCGGCCCACGGGGCATAAAAGAATCTCCTGGACCAGCCTGCTGCCAGCCCCTGCCACAAACCCCAGAAGCTGCTCAGACTCTGATGTAGCTCCCCCTCAGCCCCTCACCCCAGGCCCCTACCCTGCCGTAGCCGCTGACACCGCAGGCCCTGCACACAGGGTCTGGCACCAGGTCTCAGAGTGTGCTTTGCCATGTCACCCTCCTTCCACCCCTGACCCACAGCCAGGCCCAGAGACTCAGCCCGGCCCCCTGCCAGGGCCAACAAGGGGCTCACGCTGACATGCCCATAGTTAGTATAAATATAACTTTGCACCCCCCAGAGAATGCATCGTCTTTTCAGAGACCTCTGGAATATATACAAAAGTTTATCACAGATCCCTCCGTCTCTCTCTCTCTCTCTCTCTCTCTCTCTCTCACACACACACACACACACACACACACACACACACCCCTCATTTCCCAAGGAAGGAATGTAAGATGTAAAAGCCACATATTTAGACAACAGTGACAAGAGTTGGATCTTATAACAGCTGGGACCTTTTGGCAGCAAGTATAAGAAATCTGTTGGCACCAATATCAGGTGAAGGAGGACTGATGAGGGGTCCAGTAAGATGGGGGCTTAACAGCAGGACTGCAGAAGCCCAGGGCCTGGGACCCTGAGTGCCACCAAGGCTCTCTCTGTCGGGCTTACCTCCACTCCCTCGGTGGGCTGTTTCATGCTTCTCTGTCCCATTGTGAACCCACTTCCCCTGCTCTTTCTGTGCCCATGGCAGAAACTCAAGCAGGGGACTCACCAGGGGAGGGACTGCTGCCCAGGGAGGGACAGGCCCCTTGACTCCCAGTCCCAGCCTCAGGGACACTCTGATGGGCCCAGCAGTTCCATCTCTAGAAATCTGTCCTGCAGAAACTCCAGGCAGGGAGATGAGAACATGCGTGAAAAACGTTCATTGCAGCATGATGGAAGCAGCCTGAATATTCATCAGCAGGGAAGTAGAAGGACCAAATGCGATCCACTCGTGTTGCCAAATATGATGGATCCACCTAATGAAGAAAGCAGTAGGTCCTCTCATTCACCTGTTCAATAAATACCTTCTGAGCACTTGTTACATGAGGCCCACTGCGCTCAGCGAAGGGGACACAATAGTGAGCAAAAGCAAACCCCATCCTTGCCTTGCAGAGCTCGCTCTACCTGGGGAGTCTGATGCTAACGAAGGAGCAATGCTGCAGGTGTAGCATTGTGAGCTTCGGAGGGCTACGGTGGAGATGACCTAGACAGAGAAGTCAGGGAAGGCTTCCTGGAGGAAGTGGTGATGGAGCCAAGATCAAGACAGGTGGCAGAGCAAGGAAAGAGCATGTGCAAATGTCCTGGGGTGAAAGATTGTGTGGCCAGGTGAGGGAGGGAAGACGGTTGCTGGGGCTGGAGCAGAGGGGCTGTGGTGGATGCCATGATGAGCCCCCCAGATCCCCTTCAGGAGTAAAGACCCTCCAGTGTCAGCAGTGCTGCTGGCAGGCAGTCCTCTTAAGGGATTGTCTAGGCTAAAGAGAGCTGCTTGCCTGAGGTCACAGCACACCCAATATCTAAGCAACATGGAAATAGAAAAGCCCAGCGTTCTCACCCAACAATTACGAAGGGTCACCCAGACTCAAAGCTCCACATGCCTGGACAGAATAACAGCCCCCAAAGATGTCCACGTGGTAATCCCCAAAACGTGTGAATATGTTAGCTTACAGGGCAAAAGGGATTTTTTCCACTACGATTAAGGATCATGAGATGGGGAGAAGATCCTGGCTCATCCAGGTGGGCACAATGTCGTCACAAGTGTCCTTATAAAGTGAGGCAGAGGGTCAGAGTCAGGGAGGAGAGGAAACGATGGAATCAGCGGTCAGAGTGATGGAAGGAAGAAACCACGAACCAAGGAATGCAGGAAGCCTCCAGAAACTGGGAAAGGCAAGGATACACATACTTCCTAAAGCCTACGGAAGGAATACAGCCCTGTTGACCCATTTTCAACTTCTGAACTCTGGAACTGCAAGATAATACATTTGTGTTGCTTTAAGGCACGATATTTGTGGCAATTTCTCGTAACAGCAACAGGAAGCTGACACAGCGTGAGAGCCCAACTTCTCCCTCCATCTAATCCTGCTTTCTTCCCCTCGGTTCCACAAGTGCTGATCCCAGGAGCTCTCCCTTATAAACCTCTTGCATGCTAATGAGTTCTGCTTCCCGGAGAACCCCACCTACAGCAGCGAGGGCTGAGGAGGCTGAGAAAGCAGATGCTGGGGTGGGATTCGGGAGCAGATTCACCCATCTTGCCTGCCTGGTGACAGTGGTAGGGGGGTAGCTCCTCTTACAACAAGGGGACAGTGCAATTGTTATCACTTTCACCTTTGATGAACTGAGATCGTTTACCTGTGGAAGGAAATGCAACAGCTGAGGGCAACTATTCAGACACCTGAGAAATATCAGGGGAAAGCAGATTCGGTGGAATTAGGGGGCTGTTGCCAAACTTGACTAACACTTTGAAAAAGCTAAAGGCTGAGAGCAATTAAGAGTTAAGCGTGGGGGCTTCCCTGGTGGCGCAGTGGTTGAGAATCTGCCTGCTAATGCAGGGGACGCGGGTTTGTGCCCCGGTCCGGGAGGATCCCACATGCCGTGGAGCGGCTGGGCCCGTGAGCCACAACTACTGAGCCTGCGCGTCTGGAGCCTGTGCTCCGCAACAAGAGAGGCCGCGATAGTGAGAGGCCCGCGCACCGCGATGAAGAGTGGCCCCCGCTTGCCACAGCTAGAGAAAGCCCTCGCACAGAAACGAAGACCCAACACGGCCAAAAATAAATTAATTAATCAATAAACTCCTACCCCCCAACATCTTTAAAAAAAAAAAATAAGAGTTAAGTGTGAAATAATTGAAGTATAGTTGATTTACAATGTTGTGCTGAAAGGAGGTCCCTGAGTCCTGTAGCAGGAAGGCAGACAAGGTGGAGAACCTCAGAGCAGCCAAGTTCCAAAGAAGATTAAACTTGGGGAATTCCCAGGCGATCCAGTGGTTAGGACTCCGCGCTTTCACTGCCAAGGGCCCGGGTTCAATCCCCGGTTGATCCCTGGTCGGGGAACTAGGATCCCGCAAGCCGCATGGCGCTACCAAAAAAAAAAAAGCCTTGAAATGATCAAGGCTACAGCAAAGAAGATTAAACTCAACCTAAGTAGCTCTGTGTCAAGATCATACTCTGATGGGGAGAGGATGGCACCCTGACGTTTCAGATGGGACATCTGAGTTGATGCACCCCGAATCTGAAATCCCTAGATTGTCTTGAACGCTCTGAGCCTGCAGAAGTGACCCATTCTTCCCTATTAAGAACTAATGCTCCACTATTACTTGAAGAAATGCAGAGATCTCTGCTCTGCAAGACATTATACAACCCCTCCAGGATCTGCCCCCACCTCCCCTTCTGACCACTAGACCTATTAATTAGGGGTCGTCACACCATGACTGGGCCAAGGCAGTGCTGGACTTGATAAGGGAGGAAAGGAACTATAGCCCTTGGGTCCTGGCAGGAGCCAGGAGAGCACAGGTGGGACTGGATTTTGAAGGTGCGTCATCCAAAGTCCACGGGGGAGCAGGGAGAGACACGTGAGGTTGGAATGATTGGAGAGCTTATCAATGTGAGAGCACTTTCCTGGGATGCAAGATTCCCTAGCAAGGACCACGAGAGATGGTGCAAAAATTCTGCTAGAAGCATGGAAAAAGTCATGGTGGAAAGGGGACTTAAAGGGCTCTGCAAAGTGGGCGCGCTAGAGTGAACGTGCTAAAGCCCCAAGGCAGGGAAAACTGGTGGAGGACTATGTTGGGTAAGGGGCGGACACACCACTTACCCAAGCAGCAGGGAATGTGTGCATGAGAGGAGCTCCAGCATCACTGAGATGATGGGTGAGGCTCCCCTCTGGGCGCTGGGCTGCTGGTAGGACCAGCTCTTGTAGCACAAGGGTCACTGACAGCAATGAGGGCAAGAGAACCCAAAAGAAATAGAGGTCTAGTGGTGACATTTACCCATCTGAAGAGAGGTGGATGCACTCGTTATAACGGGTGGTCCGGTCAGAGTGGCCCCAGGTGACCTGGCCTACAGCAGGTCCTCGAGAACAAGGGGTTCCCTGGAGGCAAAATAGAGGGGCAGCCAACAAATGTTACACTCAATCTGTACAATCAAAGAAATCAAGAATGGATAATCAGCCTAAGGGCAATCCTCCCAACCAAAAAAAATGTCATGACTCCTTGCCCAGTTTCTGGAGGTAAGTCAGGTTTTAGACCAGGAACCCAATGACTGAAGGAGAAATCAAGCCTCCAGGATGAGCCTGTAACATAAAGCAAGAATATCTAGTAATCATCCCCCCAGTCCTTCTCCAAAGATACCGTGGGGAAAGAGGCTACCCAAGTAAGTCTAAGACATTGGACTGGGTCCACCTTGATATAGATATGCTGAGCTCTGATGTGTCATGGCGGCCCTCCATTGGAGTGGGGACATACAGGCCAGGTAACAGATGGAATGCTGGCCCAAGCCTGGCTTACAGTGGATCCACTGGATCCACAGATTCACCCAGTGGTCATTTCCCCACTCCCCAAAGTGTAATTAGAGACTTAGTAATTGTCACAAGCCCCACTTTGACTCCTTGGCCTGTGGGGTGAGAGCTTTTGTAGTGGGGCAGGCAAAGAGGAAGCCTCTGAAACTGCCCTCTGTCTGCTTCCAAGACAGTATATAAAAAACAATATTGCATGCAAGAGGGAGGAGATATGGGGATATATGTATATGTAGAGCTGATTCACTTTGTTATACAGCAGAAACTAACACACCATCGTAAAGCAATTATACTCCAATAATAATGTTAAAAAAAAAACAAACAAAAACAATATCACATCCCAATTGGGGGAGGGGGAGGGTGGCGGCAGATATTGGAGCTACCTTTTTTTTGGCCGCACTGTGGGGCTTACAAGAGTTCCCCGACTAGGGATTGAACCCAGGCCCTCGGCAGTGAAAGCACAGAGTCCTAACCACTGGACCGCCAGGGAATTCCCATGGTGCTACCTTTTAAAAGCTAAAGGATCTAAGGGTAGTGGTCCTCATTATAGCTCTGTTGAACTGACCAGTTTGCCCCTGCAAAGACGAGACAGTTGGAATGGATAACAGTGTACATTCACAGTCTTGCCCCAGAAATACATTAACTCTCCAGGCCTCTGTCCAATTATAGGCCCCAAAGATCTGGATTGGCCCCACATCCTGCAAAATATATCGGTCTGCCATACCAATAACCTCGTGCTCATCAGAATGAATGAACAAGAAGTGGCTAGTACATTGTGGGCCTGAGTAAGACCCATGCACTCCAAAGATTAGGAGGGTGAACCCAGTGAGGTTTGAGGAGCCTGTCATAACAATAAAACTTTTAGGAGCTGCAATGGTCTGGAGCATGCCAGGGCAACCAAAGCATAGGACAAATAATGGCATCTTGCACCTTCCACCTCAAAGAAGGAAGTATAATTCTTGGTAGGCCTCCTTGGGTTCTGAAGGCACCGTCCACATACATGTGGTCTGGACTACTCCAGACCACATACCAGGAGACATGAAAAGCTGCTGGCTTTGATTCAGTTCAGAGATGGAAAGGACTTTGCAGCATGTCCAGGCTATGATGCAAGAGGTGCCACCTCAGGCTGTACGACCCAGAGGATCCTATGGTATTGGAGGTATCAGCACTGGGAAAAGATACCATGTAGAGTTTTTGGCAAGCCCCAAGGGAAGGATTACAATGCAGACTCTTAAGGTTCTGTCACAAGGCCATGCCATATGGAAAATTATAAATCCTTTGAAAAGCTGTTCCTAGCATGCTATGGGCCCTGGTATAGACCGACCATGGGACACCAAGTGAAAATGCAGCCATAACTGCCTGTCTTAGTCTGTCCGGGTTGCTATAATAAAATACCATAAACTGGATAGTTTATAAACAGCAAATATTTATTTCTCACAGTGCTAGAAGCTGGGAAGTCCAAGATCATGGCACCAGCATGCCTGGGTGAAGACACTCTTTCTAGTTCATAACCAGCATTTTCTCACCATGTCCTTATGTGGTGGAAGGGGCCAGGGATCTTTCTGGAGCCTCTTTTATAAGGCACTGATCTCATTCATGAGGGCCCCACCCTTATGACTTAAGAATCTCCCAGAGGTCCCACCTCCTAATGACATCATGTCTGGGGGTCAAGGTTTCAACATATGAATTTGGCGGGACATAAACATTGAGACTGTAGCGCTGCCCATCATGAGCTGAGTTCTGTCAGACCCACCAAGTCAGAAGGTCAAGTGGACCCAGCAGCATCCATCATAAGACAAAAGTGGAACATCTAAGACCAAGAATGAGCAGGATGAGAAGCCATAAGCAAGGTGTGCGAGCAGGTAGCCTAGACTACCTTGTTACCCACCGCTGTTGCACCGAGGCCTCTCCATTGATTCACACCTACGGCCACATGGTGAGGGGTATGACCAGCTGATGAAAGACCAGCTTTGTTCACAGAGGTGTTGGCTTGGTATGTGGAAGCAAGTTAAGAAAATAAGTCGTGCCTGCACTGCAGCCCCACTCAGGATTGACCCTGAGAGAGCATGGTAGACTGAAATTCTTCCAATGGGTAGAGCTGTAGACCTTTGAGCAGAGCACCTGCGATCCTCTTTGATGGAAATAGAAGCCCAATAGAAACCTAATAGGGTTTCTAGTTGGGAGACTAGAAGGAGATTGATTAGAAGCTAGGCTATCTGGGGCAATCATGTGGGTGGGTCATGGCACAAAGTGTGAAGCTTTCTTTCTCACTGGAGAGCATCCATCATAGAAGAGGCACTAAACAACCAAGTCAACAGAATGCCTTGGCCAAGTGACATCAACCAGCTCCTGTCATCGACCTCTTCACTGCCGGCACAAGTGGCAGGGTGGAGGCTATGAAGAAGTCTAACAGCATGGGATCTCACCCAGCAAGGCTAAGTCCTACGCACAGTGCCATTCCTTGAGGACACCAACCTACAGATCCAAGTTGACCACGCTGCAACCCTTTCATCCTGAAAGGAGCAGTGGTTCATTTTCTTAGGAGTAAACATATATTCTGGGTACAGATTTGCTTTTCCTGCCCACAGGGCCTAAGCCAGACAACTATACAAGGGCTTACAGAGTATTTGATGCACCCACACAGGGTCCCACAAAACACTGTGTCAGCAATGGAGGTATGAGGGGAGGTAAATGACAGTAATTTGCACTGGTCATAACACTTCGTATATCACCCTGAATCTGCCAATCTGATAAAGCAATGGAAGGGCCTGCTACAAGCTCAGCTAAAGCACCAGCTCGGAGTTAATATTTTGCAAAGATGGGGTGCCGTTTTCCAGAGCAAAGCATACACTTTAAATCAACAATAGGTCGACATGGGTCTACTTGTGTGTGGTCGGTAGAATAACAACCCGTTCCCCCAGAGACGTCCATGTCTTAATTCCCAGAACCTGTGAATATGTTCCCTTTACTTGGCAAAAGGGACTTTGCAGGTGTGATTAAATTAAGGATCTTGAGATGGGGAGATTATCCTGGATTACCTGGGTGGGGACAATGTCCTTCTAAGTGAAAGAGGGAAGCAAGAGAGCATCAGAGCGATGCAGTGTGAGGAAGATTCAACCAGCCACAGCTGGCTTTGATAATGGAAAGAACCATGAGACTAGGAATGAGCCAGGCTCTAGGGGCTGGAAAAGGCAAGGAGATGGCTTTTCCCCTAGAATCTCCAGAAAGAATGCAGCTTGATTTTTAGCCCAATGAGATACGTTTCAGACTCTGACATCCTGAACTGTAAGATAATAAATTAATTTTGTTCTAACTCACCAAGTTTGGGGTAATTTATTACAACAGCGATTGGAAATGAATACACTGTGTAGCAGGTCAGATGGGTCTGGGAACCAAGGAGTGGAAGTAAGAGTGTCCTGCTTGCCATCACTCCTAGCCACCCACTTGGGAAATTTGTGCTTCCCACAATCTTGGGCTCTAAGGGTTTAGAGAGCCTGGTTCTAATAAAGAATGCTTCTGTCAAGGACCACAGTAAGAGTTCTGTGAATTATGGCTATAGATGCTCCCTGGACACTTGAGGACACTTGAGGCTCCTCGTGCCAAGGGACCAGCAAGAAAGAAGATTCACCATCTTGGCAGGGGTAATGGACCCTGATCATAAGAAAGAGGTAGCATTTTTCTTATACAGTAGGGAGCAGGGAGAGATAGATTTGGTGCCTGGCTAATCCACTTGCTTGTTGGTATTTCCCAGCCCAGTTTTGACAGTAAATGGGCAAGGGCAGCAACTCTGGCCTGAGAAGGCCATGTTTGCCAGGGTCTCAGACCCCTCAGGGATGAGGGTCTGGTTACTCCACCAGGTAAGCCACTGAGACCAGAACAGTCGTGGAGGGAATCCAGAACTGATAACGAAGGCAAGGGAAGATGAGTATCGATTGTAGCCTCAAGACCAACTGCAGCAGTGGAGGCTGTAGTTAACCCTCACTAACCCTCTCTTCTAAATTCCCCCAGGCAGAGGCACACCAGAATCCTGGAGGAGCTGCTCCCTGCATGTTTATGAAAAAGTAGAGCCTGGTCATGCAAGGGATGGACTGTGTTGGACATTTCTTGCACCACCAAATCCCCGTTCAGTAGGAAAGAACTTATTCCCCCAACTTCTGGGAGTGTTGCCTGCAGAAAGCCTTGAGCCATCAGCTCCCTTCAGGGAATGCCTCGGGTGAAAAGAGACACCTTGCCCAAGGTTACACCCCACATCCAAAGATACATCCAGCCACCAATATGGCGGCACAGAAGCACAGCACACTTGCCCCATGTGGGGGACAACTCTGAGCTCCTTGTGGGGTCAGCTGAGACCTCTGTAGAGACTGATAAGAGCTCAGCTTCTCCCTCTGCCCACTCCTTCCTTGCCCTCCCTTTCACAAATGTTGATGCAAAAGCACTCTGTAAGAAACCTCCTTTGATAATCTCCACCTCAGAGCCTGCTTCCAGGGAGGAGCCCTCCCTGAGGGGGAGCAGGGAAGTGGGACCCTGAGGTGGGCCAGTCCACATGCACCACTGAGGGTGGTGTTATCTTCTCTTAGAGCAAGGGAAGACTTGGCAAGGTTTAAGCAAGCGGTTACACGATCTTTTGAAAAGATCCTTCTGGCTGGCATGAGGAAAATAAATTGTGAAGGCAAGACTGACAGCAATGAGGACAGAAGGATAGTCCTTCAAGCATCCAGATGAGACGAGAAGGCGGCTGGACCAGGGTGGTGCAGGTGGTGATAGAGAAACGTGGATGGGTGATTAGATAGTCCCTGGTGATGGACGGGGATGGGAAATGGAGAAGAGGATCAAGGAGAAGGAGGTTCGTGGATGACTCCCAGGTTCTGGCTTGCACAAGTGAGTGGCAGGGAAGATGGGGAAACCAGGGGGAGGCCAGGTTTGAAGTGGGGGGGGCAAGATCATGAGTCTGAGTCAGGATATGTTGAGTCTGAGGAACCTCTGAGACATCCCCCGGGAGGCATCAAGTGGGCAGGCAGCGGGACCTGCAGGTGGGAGGAGGCGTAAAGCTGTGAGTCATTGTCATGCAGAACTGCTGTGAGGAGATTACGGAGGGATAACCTGTGAGAGGAGAGGAGGAGGAGGCCTGGGAATGGCCAGATAGGGAGGCTGAGCCAGCAAACAAAACCGAAAAGCAGTGGGCTGAGTAAGAGGGGAAAGAGACACGTGCGTGGTTTGCTCTGCAGATGTCAAGAGCAGCAGCCAGTCCAGGGACAGTTATGCTACATAAACGAATATCCCTAAGATCTCAAAGGCTGCAAAAGACTGAAGTTTATTTCTCCCTCACTCTATGGGGCCAACGTGGGTTAGCAGGGTCTCTGCTCATCATGGTCACTTGGGAACTGGGTTGATAGAGGCTCCATCTCAAAACCAGCTTCCACAACTGCCCAGGCAGGGAAGGCGTGTGGTGTGGCACACAGCCCCTTGGGCTTGTTTTGGGGGCCTCCCCTAACCTCAGAGGGGGCAGGGAGGGAGTTCACAGACGAAGAGAGCTGGGAGCTCTTGGGCGGCACAGATCACCATCAAGCTGAGGAAGGGGAGGAGTGGCTGGCTGAGCGAAAGGCTGCTGAGAGGTGGAGAGACGTGAGGGCTGAGAAATGGAGGTGATGTAGGTCCTTGGTGACCCGAGAAAGAGCTCTGTGGTGGCTTTAAGGGATTAAAGGCCAGAAGCATCCCACTCCTGGGCATATATCTGGAGAAAACCATAATCCGAAAAGATACATGCATCCCAATGTTCATCGCAGCGCTGTTTACAATAGCCAGGACATGGAAGCAACCTGAATGTCCATAGATGGATGAATGGGTAAAGAAGATGTGGTACATACATACAATGGAATATTACTCAGCCATAAAAAAGGAATGAAATAAGGCCGTTTGCAGCAACATGGATGGACCTAGAGATTATCATACTAACTGACGTAAGTCAGACAGAGAAAGACAAATATCATATGTTATCGCTTGTATGTGGAATCTAAAAATATGGTACAAATGAACTTATTTACAAAACAGAAATAGAATCACAGATGTAGAAAACAAATTTATGATTACCAGGGGGTAAGAGGGGGGCGATAAACTGAGAGATTGGGATTGATATATACACACTACTATATATAAAATAGGTAACTAATAAGAACCTACTGTATAGCACAGGGAACTCTACTCAAAACTCTGTAATGACTCATATGGGAAAAAGATCTAAGAAAGAATGGATATGTGTATGTGTATAACTGATTCACTTTGCTGTACAGCAGAAACTAACACAACATTTTTAATCAACTATTCTCTAATAAAAAATTAATAAAATTACTAAAAAAGGTGGATCTCCATTTACGCTCTTGTTCTGGTCCCTGCAAATGTTAGGGGTGGGCCAAGGTGTATAAACATATATAATATACACACATATATAATTTTATATACTATCTGTGTTATATATAATCTATAATAAATATATAATTATAAATCATAGAATAAAATGTATCATATATATGTATAGTATATACATTTCCACTCAAATTGGATTGGGATTATACACACACACACACACACAAAGGATACAGTTTGTATCAGTCAGCTCTTGCTGTGTGACAAAGAAACACATAATATCAGTGGCATACAACAATACGCATTTATTTCTCATGTGTCATGGTTGCTGGTGCAGCCCCACCCCATGTGTCTCATTCTGCGGCTCAACCTGGAGGGTCAGCAGTTGCCTGGGGCATTTTCTTCCTACTGCAGTGGCAGAAGCTCGAGAGGCAAGCTCAGCTGCAGGAGTATACTTCAAGCCTCTGCTCCTTGTGCTGCATCCGCTAACTTCCCTTTGGTGAAGCCCAGGAATGGGGAGTGGAGGAGTACGTTCTGCCGAGCATGGTGTCACGGCAAGGGTATAGATGTCTAAAGCCACTACAGGGCAGGGAAAACTTGGTGTCAATAATTTAATCTATCACATACCAAACTGAGGTTCCCTAGGAAGAGGAATATGAGATTGCCAGGGTGTGTGTGGAGGGGAGGGGGGCTAATTTGTAACTAATTCTAATTACAAAAATAACAAATGTTTTAATTTTTTACAATTTACCTGTAATCCCACATTCCTCTATTAGAAAGCAAAAATAAGACCTCGATTCTCCCCAGTCCCAGTCAAAAGCCTAATATAAAATTTTTACTAGTTGATTCACCCGAAAGACTGGCTAGACATTTTGAAAAACAAATTCTTTTTTAGATCCTGACCTCAAACCTCAAACAAAAGTTAATTCTAAAAGGGTAAGAGACCTGAATGCAGAAACAGAACTGTCAAAATTAGTCTGGAGATAATATTTTGAGATATATCAAGATGCCTTTTCTTTTTGCACTTCCTTGGGTGACCTTCCAGCTTTTCAGCCAGAGGCTTGCATCGCCTAGAGGTGGAAGGAGATGGAGGAAGAGAGGGAGAGAGAGAGGTGGAGGGAGGGGGAGAAGGGGGGGGAGAGGAGAGAGGGAGGAGGAGGATGGGGAAAGGGAGGAGGGGGAGGGGAGGAGGATCCAAACAGCAAACACCACATCCAAACACCTCTTCCAAAAGCAGCCTGCTGGGAGGTGGGAGCTGGAGGTGGGGCCGTTCCTTACCTCTGACACCACAGTGGCCAGAAACCACTGTTTCCAGCAAACGCATCAAAAGACCCAATGCAAGAGGAGGCACCCGTTGGATACCAGTTATGTGAAAGTTTAAAGCAGACACAAATGTCATCATTGTTTATGAATACCTTCGTGTGTCACAAAACGTATAAAAAGGTACGCAGGAACGTGGCAACTTCTGGGTGGCAATTACAGGGTGGGGGAAGAAGGGAGGGGTTTTGACTGGTCTGTATCGTTTCATCTGATTTTTAAATAGGAATCTGAAGCAAATATTTGAGCTGTTAATATTTGCCATGCCTGGGTGGTGAGTGTATAGATATTTGTTAGATTATTTTCTATAGTTTGAAATACACAGAAGGGGGAAGACAGACTCGGATTAGTATGGGTAGTTTGATGCCGTCGTTTAAAAACCACGTGCACATGTGCATGTTTGCATACCTGCTTGGACGGTGTGCACACGTGTCTGTGGCTCCATGAGGCTCCATGTGCATCTGTGCCTGTGCAACATTACGTGTGTGTGCGTGCTGCGTGTCCCGTTGTGTTTGCCACGAGCATGTGATCGTGTGTGTACCTCCGTATCCGTGTGCGTGTCTCTGTGCAACTGTGTGTGTATCTGTGGCTGTGTCTGTGATTGTGTTTGTGTGTCCTTGAGTGTGTGTACGTGTGTGCATATCTGTGCTAGTCTGTGTAATTGTGTCTCTGTGTGTGTACATGAACAGGAAGACGAATGGCTGGACAAACACCAAATTACTGACTCAATGCTCTCGGGGAAGGAGAAACCAATTTTTGTTTCTCCTTTGTACATTTCACTGTGTGTGTGTGTGTGTGTGTGTGTGTGTGTGTGTGTGTGTGTTTTACAATGATCATGCAGTGTTTACTGAAACTTAAAATTACTTTTAAAAAGACAGTAAAGAGTTTCACAGTTTGAAAAATGAGAAGAATTTATCAGCAGACCCTTGTTGGCCTCTGGGGCTCCTCTTTGCCCCCTGGGTCCCAACCTGTGATTCCATCCACCCCCAAGCGCCCTGAGCTCAGAGGAGCCTGAGGACACTTCCTAGCCCCACCCCAGAGGCATGGCCCAAAGCAAGCATGAGATTTCTCTGAAGTTTTGTGTTTTATCTTTAAACGTTAGGCAACTTTTACATTCTCCCCTTTAACGTCTGCATGTTTGTCTTAATTATACAATCACAAGGTTTCACCCCCCAAATCTTGGAGTCAAGGGGCCTCCGTCTCTCTCATCTTCCCCAGCTTCTGTGTGTCTCCTGTAGGTGGGTGTCGGGCCAACAGCACCTGGAGTAGGATCCGGGGGTGTAACTACAGCCCCACCAGAGATTCTAGGAAGGTCAGTTGGAAGGAAGCAACCATCACCCTTCCAAGAGCTCTCACACTGGCCTGAGCCGAGTTCTCTGCATCTGCTCTCACCGTGAATCCCCCCAGCGAGGGCATTGGCTCCTCGTCATTACCATTCTCACATCACACGGGAGGATACTGGGACTCTGCGAGATGAAACCCAAGGTCACCCAGTTGTACGCAGACTTCCAAGTTCATGCCACGCGTAGACTGTCTCCCTAAAGCCTAGGCCCAAGGCAAAATGAATTGCCTGTGACACGGAAGAGGGGCAGTGTACGGACCTTTGGCCAGAGGAAGGAGCCCTGGGCAGGGTTGATGACTGATCAAAGGCTGCCACACTGTCTCAACTCCTGCTTTCCCTCAGGCCCATGTAAATGCATCTGCAGGGCCCCTAGTCCTGTGACCCCAGGGCCACTAAGATGGTCACCTGCAGCCAGAGTGGCAGCCACACAGTCATTCAGGGACAGGACTTGGTATTGAAGGCTGTCCTCCCAGGGATCCGAGGCAGCCTGACATTGATTGAGAGACCTGGAGGACCCCAGAGAGGGCCTCACCGGCCCCCAGCAACTGCAATAGCCTCACCTTTCTGGAATTCTTTTCTGTGTGTTGCATGGGGAGAGCAGCACGTGTTGATTGCCCTGATGAACGCCAGGTGATTTGCAGGGAGCAGCCTCGTCTCCATACCTTGAAGGGCTGCTGGGAGGACCTTGGGACTTCACTGACGCAGCTCGAGACAAGGAGCCCTGAGAAGAAGCCAGAGGTGAGGAGGTCAGAGGGCCTGGGGTCAGTGGCCTGGCTTGGTTGCCTGAGGGCAGCCATACTCTGCCAGGTCAGGGGTGTCCCGGGACCCTAGAAGGATCTGGAGCATCACCTCTGTTGCAGCCTCTCTGGAGGTGCCCTTTGGGGTTTGGGGACTCTCTTTCCTGTTGAGCTTCTACCTTCCTTCCAGCTCAGGGTTCTGGTCAACAGCTCTTCACCTTTGGGGCCCCCAGCACGAAGCCCATCCTCTCCTCCTTCCCCCAAGTCAGATCCTGACTGTGCCCAGGGTCCACCTTCCACCCCACGGCCCAGGGCAGCAACCCCAGCCCCTCACAGGCCAGGGCTAGACCTGATTGGTCCACGCTTTCCCCGGGACTGGCTTGCAAGTTGGCCAGTGGTGTGCCAAAGAGGGCTGTGAGGGCCACCGGATCACTTCCCTGGTCTCCACGCATGTCCAGGGAGCTAGCAAGGTTTGAGCCACAACATCTTGAGACCAGAGAGGACCTGGCGTAAGGACAGGAGAACATGCAGAGGGTGGCAGGGGAAAGTGGAGAGAGCCTGGGTCCTTGACTCCTCCGCTGAGTCTCTGAACAGACTCCAGGACCACTCTGCCTCCCACTTGCCATTATGCAAAAGAATCCACCTTCCTTATCATGAAGCCCATTGTGAGGTAGGTTTTGTTACTTGCACCCAAACTCACACAGACTCTGAAAATCTGGTAGACATGCTGAAACTTCTCTTGGGAAGAAGGCTCAGATGTAGAATATTGATCAAGTTGGGGGAGGGGGCCCTGGTCCCCCAGAGGTCATCCACAGGCCACCACCATGTTAGGAGTGCTGGTCAGGAGATCTCAGTCTTGTCTCATTGCTGTCACCCTGATGCTGGCTCCCGGGGAGGGCAGGTTGGTTTGGTTCTGAGCAGCATACCTGGGCTGCAGGCAGAAGGCAAGAGGGAGGGGGTGGTCTGTAGCCCCTGGAGACAGGCCCTGCTTTCCCTCCCATCAGAAACCAGAAATCCCACTGAGCATAGTGCTGGGGACTGAGCAGAGCTCCGTGAGAGCCGGCTGGTCTTGTTTTATTAACTTCAAGGACAGGCAGTTGGCCCCCACCTGCCATCCCTCAGTCAGGTTTGGACCGCTGCTCTCCAGGGAGCCGGTCACCTGGCTGACAGTCAGGAGGCCCTGTTTGCAGGACGCGGTGCTAACAGACCCACATTTTATCGCTCCCTTTAGTTTCCAGATTCACTGGGGTCCTACAGGGAAGACTGGGGGATTCCTGGAATGGAGGCAGAGGCCAAGCGGATGTCAGACTGTGATCTCTGGGCCAGGCTGGCTCTGTCCTAGCCTGGTCAGGGGCCATCTCTGCGTCTGGAGGTGGGCGCAGACCTGGGAGGGCCTGGCTTTCACCCCAGCGAGCCTGGGGGTGGCGGAGCAGACAGCCCTAACACCCCAGCCTCTCCCCATCCCCCTACCCTCACACTCTCCCCTCTCGGAGGGCAGCAGCTGTGTCGCAGTCTGTACATCTGCTATCTGGTCACAGACTTCCTGAGAAGGTTGAGTTCAGCAGACTTTGGGACCTCATCTTCTCATTAAGGTCTTGATCTTAAAATATAGTCTGCACACAGCAACAACAAAATACAGTCACACCGGAAGCCGCTTTGAAACATCCGGAGACTGAGGTCTTGTCCACAACACCTTGATGCAGGGCCTGACCCACCTCAGCTTCATGTGAGCTCGTGCAAAGCAGCCTCAAAGCAAGCTCAGGTTTGAACCCACTTTTTAAAATATGTGAACCATAATGGATCAAGTGCCAGTCAAATCTACTGCTAAAGCAAGTTCCATTCTGATTAGACTCACATCCAATTTCATCTCTTGGACTATAGTAATGAAACTCACAAGATGTTTCAGTATGTTTTCAGTCCTAATTATACATCTTCAATTAAAAAAAACAAAACCTCACCACTGCATTATATACCACAGATCGTTAAATGCCTATCACAGCCCATGTCCAGGTCTCTCAATGTAAAAGATGGTTGACATTTAGCCGGGAACTTTGAAAACACTTGAGAATCAATTATGGCCCAAACTTACTCTTCCTAATGACACATATAAAGTTCAGCTCTTTAATAAAAGGAGTCAGGAATATGAAAACAAAGTTCCCAGCAGTATTAAGGAAATAAAGGTCTTTCAAAATGGTCAGTTCTTGTTTCAATTAAATTGTGCATTTTTAATATAGTTGGTATAAAGTGAAACTCTTAAAAAAACATCGAGGAATTTAAAATGAAATGGAACATCCTCTTTGCAGGGTCACCAGTACCACAGTGAGATTTGTCTCTTAAACAATGACACTTAGTATCTCTGTAGTTCCATGAATACTTTTGAAGTGTCATATTAAAACCAATCTCATGGCCTTGAGGCAAAGAGAAGCAATTAGTCTTGGAGTTGTGAATAAATAAAAATCCATTTATACACCCGTCCTTGACATGTACCTTGCAAATCTTAGAAACTTCATCTAGTGGGAAAAGAAATGTTAAATCATGAATACCAATACTAATCACATCGCCATGTGGCTTCCTAAAACAGTTTAGTTTATACCCATCTAAGTATTAATTTATATGTATATATTCATCCATATTGAACACAAAACAAAGAAGCTCTAGCAGGCACCTAGCGGGTGAGGGGAGAGGGGTGAGGGGCGATGGGGTCACAGGGGTGGCCCCATGACAAGCAAGTTTTCAGTGGGTCTCTGCTCAATGGGAGCCTGGAGCATTCTTCCTCATGCCTCCCTCTTCCCCGCCCCCACCCCCAAGCGCTCCAAGGCTTGAGAAGGGGGAAGTTTCTTTCCCTGAAGAAATTTGGGGTATCCACACACGCCTTTCTCCATTTGTGATCCCAGCCAGCATTTAAGGGAGGACACAGGAGATCAAAGTATTTGGATACTTGTTTCACTTCTTATTTGGGCCCAACCCTTCAGCTGTGCCGGGTGGGGTGGGTGTAGATGGGAGCTTTGCTGCTCCTTGGCCTTGAGTAGCCCTGGAGAGACTGGGGCAGTCACCAAGGAGCAAAGCAGATCTGCTGGGCCTGGCCGAGATGTGGAGAGCAGACAGTGGTGCTGTCAGGCTCGAGCTGGGAGCCAAAAGCCCGGGGGCGCCAGGGCGTGGGGAGCTGAGTGGGCAGCCCATGGGCCGTGCGGGAGCCGCTGCACAGATCCCTGACCTACTTCCAGGGCCCCTTTCTCTTCAAGGAGCTGCTAAGAATCCATAAATTAAGGAAATTAACTGATGGGGCCTGCGGCATCTTTGTAAGCTATTTAAATCTATAAATTAACAACATCTTCTGCATATATCAAGTAATTGAACTAACTGCAGGGATGTAACTTTAATGAGAAAATTTCCCCCTTCTCCTGTAGTTCGAGCTCTAAAGTAAATAAATAAATAAAACCTTCCCTTAGGAGGAAAGTTCCTCCTTACTCCCGCGTGGAGAAGTTACAGTACGGCGGTGCGGGCCCTCTTTCCACGCGCGAGGTCTCCTGGTCAAGGGAGGCAGGCCCCCACCTTGTCCTCTTTTCACCAGCGCCCCTCCCGTGAGTGAAGCCGCTAGAGGGCGTCCAGGTCCGGCTGGAGCTCGGGGTGGGGGCCCCCGCGCCGTTCCCGGCCGGAGCGCACCGGTCCTCCAGCTCGAGCCTGGCTCTGGCCCGGGCGTCCCCGGAGCCGGACGGGGGCGCAGTGCAGGCCGGGCGCAGTGCACCGGAGGCTCCGCGCTCCGTTTCCTAGGAGCCGGGAAATGGTCCAGGAGGAGGAGGGGGGACGGGCGGGGCGCAAGGGAAACAGGAGAAAGAGGAAGGGGAGGAGGAGGTAGAAGAGGAGGAGGAAGGGGCAGCCGACTCGAGGACCAGGAGGGACGCCCCGGGCGCAGGCCTCAGCGCCGCGGGGAGTCTTGGCGGTAGACGTCTCCATCGCGCCGCGCGCGTAAAGGAAATGGCGCGTCTGGCGGCGGGGGGCCGGCCGGGCACCCCCCGTGCGCCCCTCCCCCGCGGTGGCCGACCGCGTGTCCGCAGACGTCACGGGCGGCGCTGCTCCCCGGTAGAGGGGCAGCCGGGGCAGAGACCCGGGGAGGAAGGCCAGGGAGGGGGAGGGGCGGCACCGGCCCCCGGCTCCTCTGCAGCCCCGGCCGACTCGCAGCCCAGTTTCTTCCCAAGTCCCGCCCCTACCCTCGGGCGCCGCGGCGGCGGCTGCTCTCCTCTTTGTAACCGAGGAGTCAAGAAATGTGAGAAACGTGCCCTGTGTTACTTATTTGGGAGCCGAAAATTTATGCCCAGCTGAAAGCGCCCGGGGAAATATTACATCAGATGAAATGACAATGATTAAAATCAGCTTCTCCCCCGCCCCCTCCCGAGCCCGGAGGAGGCCCGGGCGCCGCGTGGCTGGCCGGCGGGGGGCTGGGCGGCGGAGGGCGCGGGGACCTGGGCGCACCACTCCCGGGAGGGTCCTGGCGGAGGCCCCGGCGGGAAGGCGCGGACTCCGGGGGAGGCGGGTGGTGATCGCCCGGCTGAAGGAAGGGAAACGGCGCGTTTTTGTCGCCGAGCGCGGCAGGCGCGGGCGCGCGGAGCTAATTGCGACTCTAATCCTCTGCCCCGCGGCGCAGCCGAGCCCCGAGCCAGGAGTCGCCGCGCGCTCCCGCTCGCGCTCGCAGCGCTGGGTAATTTGGAGCCGGATCGCTGCCCTTTGCGTCCGGGCTCGGCCGCGACGGGACACGGGCTACGGGCTAAGGTGGGGGGCTGGCTTTCTCGCCAGCAATCGGGGAAGGCCGCTGGAGAGAGAGGAGGGAGGAGAGGAGGTGGGAGCGGCGGGAGGGCAGCCGGAGAGCGGCGCGAAGAGGAGGCGGCGGCGGCACCCAGAAAGTCTCCCGGCCGTGATTCGGACGTGGGAGGGGCGGTTGCTTTGTCCCGGTGCAGGGCGGCGGGGGCTGGCGGCAGGGGGGCACCCAGCACAAAGGCCTGGTGCGGGAGGGGGGGGACTGCCCACGTGGGCCGGCCCTGGCCCCGGGTGGACCCTCCCCACGCGGGCGGGCACCGAGCTTCCTACCGCACGGGGAGGTGGGGGTGAGGGGGTGTTCACGTCCCGGCACTCGGGCCTCAGTGCCGGGCCGAGCGCCCTGCAGGGCCGGCGTGTTTCCGGGGTCAGAACCCAGCTCACGCAGCCGGGGCTTCGGCTGACTGGGCCCGGCTTGGTGTCCAAATCAGAGAGAGAAAAAGTCTCCAGCGGGACAGATGTGTGTCCTCTGACGCCCACCCGCGAGTCCGAAACGGAGCGGGAGGGGCTGGCGGTCTGGTGGTCGTCCCAAGCGCGCGGGATCTGGAGCCCCAGGCGGGCCGCGCGGAGATGCGATCGCCGCCTCCGGATCCCCGATTCCCGCCGGTACCCCCTGACCTGGACGCGCGCACCGGCACACTCTCAAACAGCCCCCCTCCCCCGTAGCTGGAGCGCGTTTCAGTCCTCCCGCGCCCCCCACCTCCGGCTGCAGAAAGATCAGCTTCAAGTTTTCACTCTGCGTCTCAAATGTGCATGAAGGAATTTAAGTGCACGAGTGAATAACAGCATTAGTTTCAATTAATTTTTTTTTAAATCCCGGCAACAATAAACTTTGAGAACAAAAGCGCTTTTACGTCCTTAATTAGGCGAGCTTCCCATCTGTGGTCTCTAAGTATCTGCCTCTTGATTTAACTTTGTCTTCCGCCCCGCCCGTGCCGCACACCCTCGCGGTCCTGCCAGGCGCTTTGGGTGCCGCGGCCACCGCCGCCCGCGGCGCCGCCGGCCTGCACCCAGCCGGCTCCGGCCGCCCCGAACGAAGTTCACACCGGCCGGCGGGCTCCGCGGCCAGGCTGGCGCGCGCCAGGTGGCCCGCCTGCCTCCCTTCCGGCCCGCCCCCTGGACAATTCTGCAGGCCCCTGGCCCTCTTGCCCGGGGCTGGCGCCCTGGGCGCAGACCTGAAGGGAGTTCTCGAGCCGCCTTCTGTTTACCTTTTATGGTTAAAATAACAGCTTAGCAAAGAAGCGACTTCATGAAGAAGCGATTTAGTGAAATCGTCTCAAGCTGCCGCAGCTCAGCCAGTTTAATCACCCCCGGAGAGCTGAACAACTGCGAGCACAATGGGACACAAAATCATTTTGTGTGTAAATGAGCGGGGCATTCTGCTCGCTTCCCTCTGCTCGGGCGGGCGGGGCTCGGTGGCGGGCGGGCGCGGGACCCCGGGCTCCCGCCGCAGCTTGGAGAAGCGGGTCAGTACCCAGCCAGTTTGGAAACCCGCGGGCCGTGCAGCACACTACCGCCGAGGCCCCTGCAACAGGCGGTTTGGCTGAGCCTCGGGAGGGGCGTGGCGAGCTGGGACTGGTCGTGGGTTTGATGCCGGTGCTGGCGGAATGAACTTGTCTCTTCCTGCACCCACTTTATGCTTCTGACCTTGGCAGTGGTCTCGGGGAAAGGGTCGTTGTCCAGCACAGATGCGTTTGTCGGAGGGAGCGGTGGAGGCTGGCGGCAAGGCGTACAGCCTGGGGCTTCCAATGGTGAGTTTCTGGTGTGCCATGAACATCAGGTGGTGCTTGCGATGGAAAAGTCTGGGTGAGAACAGGATGGAGCAGCTTTTGTGATGGGTACTTGGTGTTAAATGTCACTTCTGAGTAGTGTCCTGGCAGTAGGGCCGGCATTGTGCAGTCTGCTTTGATAGACGTTCCATCGGAATTCCTTCCAGCACAGTTTATCCTCAGTGTGGCTTTCCTTCTGACTCCTCCCTAGCAGAGCCTCCCAGGGCAGGATAGCCCATTCCTGAGATATGTTTTGGTTTCTCAGAACTTCCTTGAGATAAATGACCTGGTTTTCTTTTTGAAGCTTGCGGGAACTTAGGAATGCCCAAAGCAGCAGACCCTGGACAGCTAGAAGTTAAACATGACTGTCTGCTAATAGCCACCCCCCACCGGTTTCCTGTCAGAGGACTTGCCAGGACACCGAGGGCAGGACAAATCCTGGGAGAGTGGCCCGGCTTAAATTTGCAGGATTTGATTCTCATTGGACCTTGGTTCATGTATTAAAACTGGATGTTGAATTTCAAGGCACAAAGTCAATCCTTGAGAGAGGTTCGGGTTAAACCTGCAACGGATAAGTCCAGGTTTAGGTATATGGAAGCCAGTGGGGGCGGGGGGGGGTTGATAGTCACTGTGCACGTCTCCCCCAGCCCCGGGTCAGTGGAAGGGGTCTGCTTAAACCTGCTCTCCTCCAGCTCTCCTGCATAGGACCTGCAAGTGTTCTCAGACAGCTTCTAGAGACTGTGGGACAGGCTTATTTCAGGTGGTTGCGGCTGAGAGGAGAGGCAGGAGAGAGTTCATTAGCTGAGCTGCTGTCTCCTTCTGGCCAGCTTTCTCCAATGCCTTGGGGCTGTGATCCCAAAGGGACCTGGAATATGTTAGGCACAGACAAGACCATTCCCGGGGTCTGGGGAGAAACTGCAGAGGTACAGGCTGGGCAAACAAAGAGAAGTTTTCTTCTCTCAGGAGCCACAGGGGGAGCGGTGGCTTCCTAAGTGACTTTCGCTCTTCCCTGGCTTCTCTGTGTCCAGCCAGTTGCAAACTGCATCTTAACACTGCAGGGATGGTGTTCAAAGAGGTCCTGGGGCTCCGCAGCCCATGGAGGGTGGGGGGGATCCTCTCTGAGCTGTGGTTCCCAGGGTTCTCTCTGAAGTAAGAGGAGACATGCTTGGTAACGTGTCTCAAAACCAAAATACCAAGAAAATCAGATTTGTTCTGAAACATTTTGGGGGCAATAATGGTGAGCATATGTTTCAGCACTGTCATTAGCTGAATTAGCAGACATGGAGCTGCCCTGAAAACACATGTGTGAGTGTGTGTGTGTGTTTGTGTGTGTGTGTGTGTAAGTAATCTCCTATGGCCCGGAGGCTTGCTTTGGGGTGTGGGGACAGGATAGTCGCGGGCAGTGTGGTAGGGCATGGGGTCCTGGGACGCATGTTCATAAAGGACGATTGTAAGCATCTTTGACTGGGAGACACAGCGCCCAGGACCACTAAGGAGTAAGTCCTGTCTGGTTGTGTTGGTGCTTCCCACAGATACTCTGGGCAGCCATGGAAGCCTAGATGCCTCACCGCAAGGAGCGGCCGAGCGGGTCCTCGCTTCACGCCCACGGCAGCACTGGCCCCGCGGTGAGAGCCAGCAGGGTGGGCTGGGTCAAGGGCTGGTGTCCTCCTCTTTGCCGTCTTCCCAAGCGCCGGCTCACTGGCTGCCCTTCCTCGCAGCTGGCAGCCACAGCTGTGGCATTCAAGAGATGGCTGTTGACTGGCCGTACGAATATGTATTTTTTTTTTAAACAAAAATGCTCTTAATTTGATGTGAAAATTACTACATGTATAAAACTCAATGCCTTAGGTGCTGAGGAAGTCCCTAATTTAGAGGTGTCTCGTTACTGAGACAAACTTGCAAAAACCCCTGAATCCCAATTCACAAATTGGTGATTCGTTTGTCAGGGGATATTTCACATCTAACACATAAGCCCACGACCTTTAATTAGAATTTTGCAGTTTGTTTTATGCCCCTGGAGGCTGACACCTTGAAAAAAATTTTTTTTTCTTGATTTCTTATTGCTAATAAGCATCTTTCTTTTTTCCCTCTGGTACTTTGAAGAAAATGATGCAATACACTTAATTACAGTGGTGGCCACAATTTGTCAGCTGAATATGTGATCAGGCAAAGGCAGAAGTGATCTGATTAGATCTGTGATCACATTGGCAATAAAAGGAGTGCATAGCTCCGTCGTGGAGAAACCCTTGTTTTGTGCCTTGTTTCCATCTCCAGGAGGGAGGAAGCATGTCTCGGTTGTCTCTCACCCGGTCGCCTGTGTCTCCCCTGGCCGCCCAGGGGATCCCACTGCCAGCCCAGCTCACTAAGTCCAACGCGCCTGTGCACATCGACGTGGGCGGCCACATGTACACCAGCAGCCTGGCCACGCTCACCAAGTACCCTGACTCCAGGTAAGAGCCGAGCCCCTCATGGCACCGGGGCGTGCAGTGGTGACAGGCAGCATCTGTAGCCTGCTACCAGCCAACACGCAGGGCTCTCCAAGGCCCCCCTGCTCCTAGACCTGGGGAACTAGGGTTCAGGAAGCTGAGTGCCCCTGTCAATGGCTGCTTTGCACAGGGACTTGTGACCCTGAGCTGGTGGCATTGGTAGTGTTAGGGGGAGTTCCTGACTCACTGGCAGAGGCCACTTTTCAGAGCCAGCCCCACCTGCAGCTGGCCAGCAGCTGGCTGGGGAATCTCATGTTCCTTCAGGTTACTCTTGAGTGAGACTCAAGCCTGGCCTTTGCAGGGGACCATTCGTGAGCAATGCTGCGTACTTCTTGGCGTCATGCTGGGGAGAAATAGTTCATCCTATTTCCGAGTCTAACCCTTGGGATAGAGCGTAAGGGGAAGGGTGAGGGGCAGCTGCAATTTGTCATCTTTGCCTGTTTGGGTGGCCACTGCTGGACCCTAAGCAGGCTCCCTTGGATTTGGGGGGGTTGCAGCGACTGGCTAGGAATTCCATGATGTCCGGGAATATCCACAGCTGTGGGTGAGCATGAACCACATACCGCCATCAGCGGGCAAAGCGTCTCTGACCAGGACCCTCCCTACAGGGAACTTTACACTCTGCCCAGCTCCCCGGTGCTCCTGACTCCTGGACTCATCTGTGGGAGGCGCCGGACACTGCTGACTCTCCTGCTCTTGCCTCTCAGGCATTTCTCTCCTGGGGGCAGACCTGGTTTCCGCCTATAACAGCAGGGCTGGCCAGAGGTGGGACGGGTCTCTGAGCATCTCCTGGAGATGATGCCGTATGCTATTTGCTGAACCTGGGACTGCTTGCTCCTGGTGCACTGAGGGCTGGCGGCGGGAGGGCCACGGCCGCAGGGCATCACCTCTGTTTTAGACATTTAAAATAAAAAGCGGAGTTAATTAATCCCCCAGACACCGAGGGGGATCGGCTCCGGGAAGCTTTCTGATCAGGCTGCCTCGTCGCCGGTGTGGCTGCTCAGAGCGCGGAGGATTCATAGCGTGTGGAAGTGGCGGCTTTGGGAGCTCGTTGGAGGCCAGGGTGGCGCCCTCCAGGGCGGAGTGCTAGAGGTGGATGCAGTGTGTAGTTCAGAATTTGGGGAATCGGGTGCAGGTGACGGTGGGAGCTTCACTCCCTCAGCAGACGGAGGCTAGGCCTGGGGCACTTGTGACCTGGGGGTCTCGGAGGGGGCAGCATCCAGGAGGACACGTCAGCCGTGTTGGCCTGGCACTCTCTGGCAGAGCCCTGTCGAGGATGGGAGATGGATTCTACTTATTTAATTTCAATTTAGCCTTCCGCGGCATTCGCGCCTTGTTTGAGATAGATCATCCCTTAATCGGTTGATGACGTTTGCGAGTGAAATTCATAAAACCCTTGCCCACAACGTCTCTGAAGAGTGTTCCCTGAAATCAGACACTTGCCTTTCTGGAGTAATCATGGCCCAGGCCTGCGGGGAACGGCCTCCTCATTCTGTCTCCAGGCTGCTGCCTGGAACGGGGCGGGCAGGGGGTGGTCCTCCCCTCCCAGACCCACAGCCCATCCTCAGCCATTGTACTGCTCTGACATGGGGTGGGCCATCTTGCTGGCCCGTGACCTGTGGGACCCTCGGGCCAGCAGGGTGTGCCCAGAGGGGGTGGCGGTCTGCGTTCTTTCCTGGGCTGGCTTCCGGCTCCCAGGAGAGCTGCTCCTCAGGCCTGAAGCTTTGGCCTAGAGGCCAGGGGAGGGCGGTGTGACCTGTAGGACAGTCAGGACAGTGGGTCAGGCCAGGCCTGCGAAGTGGGTTGGGCAGCTCTGCTGGCCAGAGCCCCCCAGATCTCTCTCATCCTTCTTTGAGTAAATTATTAAAATTAAAAAACTGTTTTTCACTAATTCTGGAAACAAAGATCAATCCCTCATCCAGGGTCACCGATGTATAAGTCACCTGGAGATGGAGAATTGTGTTAAGGTCACCGCGGGTGGAGGGGGTTCTGGATGTCAGCAAAGTCCCACCCTGGGCAATGCCGGGAGCCCCCCCCCAGCCCCTCAGGTCCCGGTGCCCACAGAGCTGTGCCTGGGCTTCTGGTTCTTGGCAAGGCAGGGAGCGCCAACGGGTCCTCGCCCAGAGCCGGCCCCGCCCAGCTGCCCGGGGCTGGGAGTGGACTCCTGTGTCTGCCAGCGCACTTGCTGGAACATCATTTAGCTCCTGCCATGGTAGCCCCACGCTTGCGTTCATCCTCGCTGTGGGAAGCAACAAATTAAGATGTCCAGGAACTTTAGAACTAATAAAACCTGCCACTGAAACATGCAGGAAATTGGAGCCGAGGCTTAAAAAAAAAAAAAAAAAAAAAAAAGAAAAAAAAAAGAAAAAAAAAAAAACACC
>NW_020185321.1:3830323-3839436 GCF_003031525.2 Neophocaena asiaeorientalis asiaeorientalis
CCCCCCCCCCCCCCCCACCACACACACACACACACACACACACACACACACGTGTCGGAAGCTCCCTTTGAAGTGACTAACCTTCCCTCAAGCTGCTGCCGTCCTTGATAGCTTCAGACCCTGAGGGCATGAAAGGCCTTAGTCTGTGAAGAGACACCGAACCTGGAAAGACCTAGAACCAGCCAGTCCTGAAATAAGGCAGATTGAGAGCCTTCTAGCCTTGGACCCAGAAGACAACCTAGAACCCAGGAAGCCCTGGAATGTGGTGGATTGGGAGTCCTCTAGACCAACAGGTCTGGAGCTTCACAGCCTGATGTCCGGAGGGTTTGCAACACAAACAGCCATGGAACATTGCTTGCTGCACACAGAGCTTGAGCTCAGCCAGGGAGGGTGGAGAAAATTCTGCAGGGAGGCTGAGGCTTCACACTTGCTGGCTCACCTATGGAAATGGCTCTCACTTCTTCCTGCTGGTGCCACGTGGGGTCCCTCAGCAGTCTGCGGATGATTGCCCGTGGCACCTGGCGCCTCGCTCAGTCCTGCCCGTCTCCAGGGCTGCTGGGTGGCCCTTATTCTGATATCTGGATGCCCAAGCTCTGCTGAGGTTAGGTCCTGGGGAGTTTGAGGCCTGGAATAGGCCTTGGAGCCCACAGAGCTTTGCAGCGGGGCTGTGTTCTCCAGTATCATTGTCATCAGGCCTGGGGGTTGATAGGGCTCCTTGGCCTTTGGAGCTCTGAGGTGAGTTGTGTCTGGGTGACCGCAGCACTGGTTCCACAGGCTCCGGCCTCTCCACACCTCCCCATGGGCTCTGGCCTGCTCATGTCCTTCTACGAGGCAGCCTTGCCCTTTATATGGCCCCGCTGGGCCATGTCCCCAGAGTGAGAACAGGCTAGTCACTCTACCCCTGGGCAGACCCTCCTGGCCAATGCCTGAAGTATATCAGGCCACCAGAGTGGCTGGTGTCGATGGGAGGCCCCGAGAGAGCTTTGGGTGCCGTGACCCCCCAGCTCATTGCCCTGGCACACAGTGGCAGGAGTGGGGCAGGGCCTGCGGAGGGGGCTGCTGAGGGAGAGGGGAGCCTTCCTGGGAGGTCTTGCCGGTGCAGGTAGAGAGTGAGGGTGCTAAGCCTCGGCTTGTACAGGTTGGGCTGGAAGGCCTGGGGCCCAGGTCGGGGCCACCCTTCTCCCGGGCTGTGCAGGGTCCAGCTGGGGACGTGTATGTGGCCCTGCCTGTCTGCCGAAGGATGTCTGGAGATGCTGCCCCTGGGGAGACGCCGCCGACCTCCCTGCGGTTCCCGAGTCAAGCTCTTGGCTGTCCCCACCCCTCTTCGGGGTATCCTAACTCCCCACCGGGGCCTGGGGTCTGCAGGGGAAGTTAGCCAAACCAGAGCCTGCCGCCCTGGGGAGTGGGGAAGCCTGGTTCCTCCTCCCTGGAGTGGAGAGGGCCAGGCATCAGGGCGCCCCGAGAGCCTCCTGCAGGTCCTGTGCTTCTGTCAGAGCCACTGCCCTTCAGAAGGTGGAGTGCTGGGACCTGGCCTCCCCTCGCGGTCCCCTCCCCAGTGCGCACACGCTGTAGCACACGTGCACGCATTGGAGCATCCACACTGGGGTATGCGTGTGTGTGTACGTGCGTGCACTGTAGCTGCACACACACGTGCTGTCCCCGGTGCCTGCTTCTGTTCTCCCCTGGGGTTCCCTGAGCGCAGGGCTGTGGGTGGTTCGTCTGTGAGTTTGTTGAGCGTACGTAGCTGTGTCTCTGGTGGACCCGTGCCGCCTGGTGTGTCCCTCACCGGGATGTGTCTGGGTCTGCCTGTGATTTGTGTGTTGTGAGCGAGGGGACCACGTGACGCCGTGCCTGCTGCCCGGGTGTGTCCTGTCCACTGCTCGTTCACGCAGGTTGGGCGAGGTGGATGTGTGTGACCCGGGAGCGTGGCAGCTGGTTTCCATGTGTTCACTGGGCGGGCGGCCGTGAGCTGGCGTGTCTGGTGGTCAGTGGGGGTTTTCTGGGCAGTTCTGTCCGGCAACGGTTTGTGTGCGTGGGACGGGGTGGCTGTGTCTGTGTCTCGCTGTAGTTTTCCAGGCCTGTGACCTGTGTCAGCGGGCAGGCGGGTGTACAGAGCTGGGTGTGCCTCTCCCTGGCTGTGGCTTGTGAGTGTAGGCGGGGCGTGTGCGTGTGCTGGTTGCCGCGCTGGTGTCCCGGCTGCCGCTGGCGTGTGCAGACATCCTTTTCAGTCCTGGCGCAGCCCAGAGTCACCATGTAAGGCCCCTCGCCCCTCCAGCAGGGGGAGCTCTAAGGAGTCGGGGTGGGGCAGGTGGACCCGCCCTTTCCTCCCACATCTCCGCCCCCATCTCTCCCAGAATAAGCCGCCTCTTCAATGGCACCGAGCCCATCGTCCTGGACAGTTTGAAGCAACATTATTTCATCGACCGGGATGGGGAGATTTTCCGCTATGTCCTGAGCTTCCTGCGGACGTCGAAACTGCTGCTCCCAGATGACTTCAAGGTAAGTCCGCAAATGGCAGCTACACGGCACACTGCCTGTGCGGTGGCATTCCACAGGGTAGGCTGTGACTTCATAAATGGACCCACAGTTGTCACGGCAACCATAAAAACTTAAACGATGAAGCCGAGGGCTAAATCGGTTTTCCTAAACTAATTTTGTTTTCTCACATTTTTAGCTTATTTATCAGGGTGTAACAACAATTAAGCAGCGGCAGTGGCGCTTACCCCGGTTTCATGTTTGTCTTGTTGAACGACTGTCGTGTGCCGGAGTTACAGGAGTTAGTGGTTCCCAGATCTGTTCCCCGTAGGCACTTGGCAGGGGGAAAACTGATCCAGTCCAAACACCCTTAAACAAAAGGTTGCCCCCAGGTCTCCGGGCGAGCCTGTCTGCGGCAGCCGACCTGGTTCTGAGAGTCCTGCCTCCAGTGCTGGGCCCCTCACGGCACGGGGATCCCGGAGGCAGGAAGCCCATGCCTGGGCTACGCCAGCTCCAACCAGCAAATGTCCTTCCTTTCTTTCTTCCTGCCGGCACCCAGAGGACCCAGTGGCCCTGGGGCTGTTTCATCCCTCATTCAGTTCAATTCCTGGGTGCCAGCAGCCGAACTCTGGCTGAAAATGCAGTGAAAGACAAGGCAGACATGGGTCCTGTCCCTATAGTGGTTACGGTCTAGTGGGAAGACAGACGATGAACCAAAAAACACTTGAATTCCACGGGGGCAAACACTTCAGAGAAGCAGAGAGCATTGTGAGAGTGAACCACGCGGAAAGCGGGCCCGGGTGGGTTTGGAGGCAGGGCTGTTTCTCTGGGCGATGGCGGAGGAACGGGGGCAGACAGGTGTGAGGGCCTTGGTGGGGAGGGCAGGGAGCTGGATGGGTGGCAGCCTGGGACCGTATGAACTGGGAAGGAAAGAGCAGGAAGGAAGGCTGCTGCTTGGTGTCAGGACCTTGGTGGCCAGCTCAGCGTTTGGCTTTTTACCCTGAATGCAGTGGAAGGGTTGTGAGTAGGGGCATGACCGTCAGATAGGTTGTGTGGAAAAGGATACGCAGGGGAGCAGGGGGGTAGAGGCAGTGAAGGTGGAACAGAGTTGGTAGATTAGATTCACGCTTAGGAAAAAGATGCAGGAGCCACGGGTGTGGATGGTGAGGGTCGGGGGCTCTCGAGGGTGCCTCTGGCCTGCAGCTTGAGTCCCGAGTGGCTGTGCGGAGGCCCAGGGTAGAACAGGCTGTGGGGGAGTGGCACCGCACTCCTGTGTGGAAGAGCTGGTGGGGCATCCGGGGGAGATGTTCTGGGCTATGAGGAAGGAAGTGGGGTTGTTGGTTTGCAGACATCATTTCGAACCTTGCATGGATGAGAGCAGAGGCACGGCATGGTGCCCTGAGGAACCCCTGTGGAGGGACAGGATGGGTTCTTTTAAATGTTTGCATTTTATTTTATTTATTTTTTATACAGCCGTTCTTATTAGTTACCTATTTTATACATATTAGTGTACACATGTCAATCCCAATTTCCCAATTCATCCCACCACCATCCTACCCGCCCCCCCCCCGCCACTTTCCCCCCTCGGTGTCCATACGTTTGTTCTCTACATCTGTGTGTCTATTTCCGCCCTGCAGACCGGTTCATCTGTACCATTTTTCTAGGTTCCACATACATGTGTTAATATACGATATTTGTTTTTCTCTCTCTGACTTACTTCACTCTGTAAGACAGTCTCTAGCTCCACGGGATGGGTTCTTGACTGATAACAGGCCTGGGGAGGCTTCCCCTGGGGTGACTCCGAAAGCTGGGGTCAGTCAGCAGGAGGAACGGACTTAGGGACAGTGGGGTGGGCCCGGCTTTGGGGGTTGGGCTTCCTTGACTCCCCCCAGGGGTCCTCAGGCTCACCAGCCGGACTTGAGCTGAGTGGTGTGGTCATGGGTCCTCAGCTACTCAGGGCTGGGGTGGGTGTGGGTGGACATGTGTTTGACCGGGACAGTGGTCTGATCATCAGGGCCTGAGGGGTGGTTGGGGCGAGCCCGCCAGCCCGGGAGTGGGCTGCTGGTGAGAGGTGGGTGTCCCCCAGACACCTCCTCACACTGCCTGCAAGGGCAGGGGCCGATCTTGTCCTTTAAGCTTCACCCCGTCTTTGAGCTGGGTGTTTATATCCATTTTATAGATGAGGAAACTGAGGCTCAGAGAAGGTCTGGTAGATAATGATGCCGAAAATCCAACCCAGACAGGTCTGTTTCGCCTCCCTGCCCCGCAGTGAGCTCCTCCAAGGCAGGTGAGGACGGGGCTGCCCCGTGCCTTGCTGACAAATCAGTAGGTTTCCAGGCATCCGCACAGCCTCTGGCTCCTCTAACCTAGCCTCCAGGTCTATCCAGAGGCTTCTCTCTGCTTCAGGGGGATGAAGCCACCCCCAGTGCTTGGGGCCAGCTGGAAGAGCTCATGGGGTCTTGGGACAGGTGCACACCAGCCGCTGCCTGGATGGAGGCAACACCTTTTTTGGGGGGGGCACACATTCCAGCCGAGACTCGTTTTCCCCATCCCTACAATGGGGACAAACCATCCCAGACCACACTGTGCCCTGGGGGTGCGGGGTGTGAGAGGGGGGCCCCCTGGAGCCGGCCCGGCAGATCCCCACCACCCCCAGCCGTGTGCGCGTGCCCACAGGACTTCAGCCTGCTGTACGAGGAGGCGCGCTACTACCAGCTGCAGCCCATGGTGCGCGAGCTGGAGCGCTGGCAGCAGGAACAGGCGCAGCGGCGCCGCAGCCGGGCCTGCGACTGCCTGGTGGTGCGGGTCACGCCGGACCTGGGTGAGCGGATCGCGCTCAGCGGCGAGAAGGCGCTCATCGAGGAGGTCTTCCCCGAGACCGGGGACGTCATGTGCAACTCGGTCAACGCCGGCTGGAACCAGGACCCCACGCACGTCATCCGCTTCCCGCTCAACGGCTACTGCCGGCTCAACTCGGTGCAGGTGAGGGCCGGCCGGCCGCCGCCTCCCCCGTGCCTCGCCGACGCCCTCCGGCGGCAGAGGGAGATGGAGGGAGGCTCGGTGCCGGCAATGGCGAGGCCCTCCGTGCCATCTTACAGAAAAGGCAACAATGTGTCGATGCATAATTTATGTCCCGCTCATAATTAAATGATGGCGCCTGGGGGATGGACTTAAAAAAATTGATCTATGCTTTTTTTTTTTTTTCTTTCCCGAAAGGATGTTCTATAAAAATGGCCTAGAGTATTTTCAACAAAGTGTGCTTCATTTGACACCCAGAGTCTGACTTTGGATTCAAATTAAACCCAGGCAGTGGGAGCAGCAGGTCAGAGGCTGAGAGTGGGGCGGCCTGGAGCCCCCCTACTCATCATGCTGCCCGGGGCCACCAGCACCCAAACAACCGCCCAGTGCGTGTTTGGACTGGCTTTCCCCAGATAGGTCTAAGAGCTGGGAAGCCCCACATGGAGTGGAGGCCTATTTTCCATCAGCTCTTCCAGACCCAAGAGCAGACTCCTATTTCAGGCTTGGGGCAGAGTGGACTTTGTGGAGAAAATTCCACTAGCTGTCCGTCAGAACTTGCTAGGTGCAGGACCCGGGTGTCAGACACAGTGACCAGGCCCTGCCCCCACAGAGGCGCAAGCCCGCCCACGTGGACACGGAGACCTGCAGAGACGCAAACATCAGGAGGACGCCTCCTCTCCACCCCAAGCTCCCTTGAGCTGATGGGCCCCCGGGGCGTCAAACCATCTGGGACTCGCAGCTCAGGGAAGCAGGGTCTCTATTACTGGGGCCTCAGTGAGGGGGGGGGGACCTGGGACCATGTGTCTGGAGAGAGAGGGGCCCAATCAAGGTTGTGGACCCCTGAGGGCAGCAGGGTGGTCGCCCATCCAGGTTTGGCTGTTTGAGGGGCCCTGGGGCCTGGCCGCCCCTGTCCCTTCTGTGGCTGCCCCTCTGGATGTTCTGCAGGGACTTCTGTCAGCAAGCAAGACATGTCTTCACAGGAGAAGGTAGCTTGCCCTGGGCTAGTGCCCATTTGCCCACCAGGCAGGGCAGGCAGACTCTTACAGCTGGGCGGGACTGACCCCTGTTTCTTCCCCGGCAGGTCCTGGAGAGGCTGTTCCAGAGGGGTTTCAGCATGGCTGCGTCCTGCGGGGGTGGCGTGGACTCGTCCCAGTTCAGTGAATATGTGCTTTGCCGGGAGGAGCGGCGACCGCAGCCCACGCCCACTGCTGTCCGAATAAAGCAGGAGCCCCTGGACTAGGCCCTGCCTCAGTGCCCACCTGAGGCCTTTGGGCCCTGGGGACGCCCCAGGGCCCAGGAAACAGTGCTGGGGAGTTCTGCCTATGCCTGCTTAGCGGTGGCCATGAGACTGAGGGTGGGGCTGGAGGGTCCAGAGCCTGCCCAGAGAGCCCCAAGGCCCCGTGTGTCATGGCAACAGAATGTGGGATGCTGGAGGCATGTCCACTGAAGGACTGTTGACGTGACCCAAAGATGCCAAGGTGGGAGAACTCGGCCACCAGTTGTCTGGGCCCCTCAGTTCCCAGTCCGGTCCTCGAGGCTCCACATGTGCCAAGGCAGGGTCAGCAGAGGCCTCCCCAGTGCACGCCGAGGAGCTGTCCATCCTTCACCACACGGCAGACTCCAGTGGGTCTCCTTGCGTCAGAGATGGCTTATTTTTCTACAGTATTTAAGACGGAAGTAACTGTAAGTGCACCAGTCAGAGAGGCCGACAAGGACCAATGCTTCTTTATCTGGTGCTCAGCTCAGTCAGACGTGCAGCATGTCTGCATGGGGGGTGGAAGAGCTGCCGGACACTCGGGCCCAGGTGCCCGCAGAGCAGGGCTTGGAAACTTCTGGTTCCTGCTCTAGGAGCAGATGCAGGGATGGCAGTGCCACAGGGGCTGAAACTGGGCTCCCACGGGGTGGGGCTGCTGGGAGGAGGGTGGTACAGGCGTGGGGGATGGATAGCTTTGGAGCCACTTGAGACCCTACCTTTGCTGCCACCTGGGGCACAGGCCACACTTGAGAGCCACCTGACCAACTAATGCCCAGGGCCTTTGATTCCTGTCTGTGCGTGTGCACACCTGGGCTCCCAGAGAAGTCATCTCCCCATCAGGACCAGCCACGGGGCCACACCACATCCTTACCTCAGGAATGGGCCCCACGGTGAAGGGGCCCATCTGTCAGCAGCATCCTCTGGGTCCCCAGCTCAGGAAGCCGTCCCCCACTCTGATTTTCCCACACTCATATGCACACTGAATTTTAATTAGACTGTTACACTAGCTTGCCAGTAAGACCCGGACAGAGTCATACCTTGGGTTCTTGGCCCCGGATTCCAACGAGGACTGCCTCTGAGGGGTCCTCACAGACCTGCTGCCTCTCAGATGACAGGCCCAAAGATGGATACCGCCTGCCTTGTCACACACAGTTCCCCTCCCCTCCCGAGATGGCTCTTTCCCAGGTTGGAGAAACCGCAGAGAACTGCTGGGTGGGCGGGGCGTCCTGGCCAGCACTGCCCCTTGTACGATGCCTGTAGACTTGTATATGACTCCTTTAATATTGTAAAGATGCTGATGTACAATTGTCGCGTGTTTGTGTAAACACATTATGTTCCTAGTTCATGCCATAAATGATGCTATAAAGCGAAAGACTGAGGCTCCATCCTGTGCAGAAGCGGCAGCCAGATTCCAGCATTCCGTGCTGTGCAGGGAGGTTTGGGGATGGGATTCCTGCCTGGGTTCCTTCAGTTCAGATGAGGAAGAGCCAGCAGCGGTAACTGGGGGAGGGGCAGGGACAAGGGTCCTGAGCTTGCTGTTGTTGATTGCATGTGGGTGTTTCCTCACTGCTGTGCCTGTCCCCCCTGGGCAGCGCAGATTCGGAATTCTGATTCACAGCCCCTAACCAGATGCAGGCTGGGGAGAGGCAGACCCAAAGTGTCCAGGAGCTTTTGAACCCAGTCTTCAATGTTTGTGATTTTTCCCTCCCTCTGGGTTTTGGTTGAGGTTGACGTCCTCTTTAGAGCGCCGCAGAGCTGTAGGAGAAGGTGGCAGGCGGTCCATGCGTGGCTCAGGCCAGCCAGGGGACACGCAGCCCTTCGCATGAGGACAGGTCACCCTAGCTCTGCACAGGACCTCGAGGCGTCTCTTTCCGAGGAGTTTGAATGTACTTACGCAGGCCTCCAATTTTAATGAGCCTTTTTGTATTTCTCCTCAAAGTCCTTATGTTCTAACTGACCAGGACCCTTTCCCATGCCAGTAAGGGCCACCAGCCTCTCCCTGCCTGGGGGACGGGCCACAGCCATGTGCTGTCTGAGGCCGCAAAGCAGTCGCCATCCCACTGTGCGATCGAATTTGCTGGACAGACTTGCCAACCTTCTCCTTTGTGCAGCAACGTGCCTACAGTTGGCACACGGGCATTTGGGCATCTGAGGTTCACATCTGAGAGGAGGAGAAAGTGTTGTGTTTATTAGAAAGGAAGTCTTGTGGAAACAGCTCAGTGCCGCGTGTGTTTATGGGTTTTTAGAGTATGATAACCAGCATGGTTGCCGGTCGGTGGAGATTCCCTAACATTTTCAAGCAAACTATCATTTTGATTAAACCATTGTGCTAAAAAAAAAAAAAAAAAAAAAAAAAAAAAAAAAA